>NW_024870513.1:408343-408484 GCF_013358625.1 Macadamia integrifolia | reverse complement strand
TTTTTTTTTTTTTTTTTTCTGTTAATGACACTGGACGCATTGGGTTGTAAAAAACATATAAGTTTCTTTTACAGCTGTTATTACTTATAGGTATTGTTAATGGGTGTTTTAATCATTTTATATGTTTTTTTTTTTTTTTTT
>NW_024870513.1:380396-408323 GCF_013358625.1 Macadamia integrifolia | reverse complement strand
CAGACAGCGGCCTCGTCTTTGAGGACGACGATGTGGAGGCGGTGCCATCGGCCACCGAGGTTGCCGACGCCGACGGTGGAGGCGGCAGCGAGGAAGGTGAGATCCAGCTGCAAAGGGAAGTCCCTCCGACCCCTGGTCGTGGGGATTCGGACCAGGAGGCACTCCCCGCCGAAGACGAGGCCGTGAACCCAACAGATGCTCCTTAAGGTGGCCTCGGCTCTCAGCGCAGCCTACCCCCTTGCCATGTAACTAGCCTTCGGGCTTTTTTGTAGTCTTTCGCCTTCGGGCTTCATATGTAACTAGCCTTCGGGCTTTAGTGTAATCTTTTGCCTTCGGGCTTCATATGTAACTAGCCTTCGGGCTTTTATGAATGCAATATCTTTCTTCTTTGTTCATTTGATCTTTGATTCATAAATAATTGCAAAGGGCCGAAACCCTAGTTGTCCATAGGCGCATGGCCCCGAGACTTGGCCGAGGGTCGACCTGTTAGCAAGTCAGACGAAGGCCGACCCTGTAATCACTGGCAATATTTTACAAGTGTTTTCCCTCTCGGCTCCAGCCGAAGGGTTTGTCAATCGCATAAATCAGGACCTTGGCCGAAGGTGGTCCATTCGATGGTAACCACCAACCAGTTGTGTACCCTCGGCTATGGCCGAAGGTGGTCCATTCGATGGCAACCACCAACCAGTTGTGTACCCTCGGCTCTGGCCGAAGGGTTCACCGAAGGTCGACCGCCCAACAATCAGGATCACCGAATCACCGAAGATACCCTCGACTGCAGCCGAAGGGTCTGTTAGATGGTACCCCTTCGGTCAGGTCTGTTCGGCTATGGCCGAACTCCGAGCCGAAGGGGTGATTGAGCCTCCAAGGTGTGGACCTTCAGTCATCCGTTCCTCAAAGTTAGAGGTAATCAGCCTGGAGGATCCTCAGTTGCCGTAAACCAGCTCTCGTATTATTCATGAATTAAATCTTGCGGATTTCAAGATGAATTACAATTTAAAAGGTTCAGAAGAGCAATAATTGCAAAGAACTACAGACGGAAAAAAAACTAACAGAGCCACTTTACTACTGGTGGAATTTTCTTAGATTATCCGAGTTCCACGATCGGGGTACCCTTACTCCCCCCGTAGTCTCTAGGTGGTAGGACCCTGGTCGTATTACCCTCGAGACTCTGTAGGGACCTTCCCAGTTTGGGTCTAGCTTCCCTTGATGCCTTGGGTCCGATACTTCCGCCCTTCTGAGGACAAGGTCGCCCTGCCTAAACTCGTTCTTCCGGACTTTGGTGTTGTAGTGCCTGGCGACCCTCCGTTGGTAGGCGGCCATCTTTTCCTGTGAAGCTTCTCTGGTTTCTGTCAAGAGGTCCAAATTTGCCCGGAGTCCTTTGTCATTTTCGTCTTCGTTGTAGTACCGAATCCGATGTGTAATAGCCCCTATCTCCACTGGGAGTACAGCTTCAGTGCCGTATGTTAACATGAAGGGTGTTTCTCCGGTAGCTAACCTCTCAGTGGTGCGGTAGGCCCAGAGAATGTGGTACAACTCGTCTGCCCATAGTCCTTTGGCATCATCTAGCCTCTTTTTTATCCCTTGGAGTAACGTACGGTTGGTTACTTCTGTTTGTCCATTGGTCGAGGGATACCCGACGGAGGTTTTCCTGTGATTGATGCCGAGGGCTTCACAGAACGCATCAAAAGTTGGATTGGCGAACTGAGTGCCATTATCCGTAACCACGATCTGGGGGATTCCGAATCTGTATACCACCGCTCTCTGGAAGAAGTCCCTTATGTTCTTTTCTGTTATCGTTGCTAGGGCTTCGGCTTCCGCCCACTTCGTGAAATAGTCGACTGCCACCACTACAAACTTCCTTTGTCTCGTGGCCAAGGGGAACGGACCTAAGATGTCCATCCCCCACATGGCGAATGGTACTGGGCTAGATAAGGGCGACAGCTCGGTAGAATGTAGCCTAGGCACGGGGGCGAACATCTGGCACTTGACGCATTTCCTGACCAGTGCTTCCGCGTCCTTCCTCATTGTTGGCCAGTACAGGCCCTGCCTTAGTACTTTGTGAGCCAGGGCCCGGGCTCCAAGGTGTTGGCCACATATCCCTTCATGCACTTCCCGGAGCGCGTACTCGCCGTCGGACGAATCCAGGCACTTGAGGTACGGTGAGGTAAACCCTATCTTGTACAGCATGTCATCCTTCAGAAAAAAGCGTGCCGACCTCATTCTTACCTTTCTTGCTTCGTCCTTGTTCTCTGGGAGCTTCCCCTCCTTGAGGTATTCTATTATGGCGTCCATCCAGCCTCGGCCGTTTTCACCTACGGGTAACACCTCGTGGGGTTTCTCGATGCTTGGCCGTGGTAGTACTTCGAAATACACCGTTCGCCCAAGTTCCGCGGAGTCGGAAGTGGCCAGCTGCGACAGCGCGTCTGCGCTAGCATTCTCTTCTCGTGACACTTGCTTTACCTCAAATTCCTTGAAAACCGCTGACCTTTCTCGCACCGTGTTCAAGTACTCGGCCATCCTCTGCTCTTTGGCCTCGTATTCGCCATTCACTTGTTGCACGACGAGTTGGGAGTCGCTATTTACTACTAGTTCCTTCACCATCAAAGCCCGAGCCAGATTAATTCCGGCTATTATCGCTTCGTACTCCGCTTCGTTGTTGGAGGCGTCGAAGTCGAACCGTAGGGCGCACTCTACTTTGAAGCCTTCGGGGCTTACCAGCACAATCCTAGCGCCACTCCCATCGCTGTTGGAAGCCCCATCCACATACAGCATCCAAGTCTCATCCGCTCGTCCCTCGGCAGATTCCTGCGGGTCATCGGGAATCGTCGTCTCCGCTATGAAGTCTGCGAGGGACTGTGCATTAATTACGGTTCTCGGCTTGTACTGGATGTCGAACTCTCCTAGCTCTATGGCCCAATTTACTAGACGACCGGACATATCTGGCCGTTGCAATATTTTCTTCAGAGGCTGGTCGGTGAGTACGCATACCGTATGTGACTGAAAATATGGCCTCAGCTTCCTTGCCGCCGTCACGAGGGCGTACGCCACTTTTTCCGCCTTTCGGTATCTTGTCTCGGCATCTAAAAGGGTTCGGCTGACGTAGTATATTGGCCGTTGTTGCTTTCCTTCCTCTTTCGTCAGTACGGCGCTTACAGCAACCGTCGATACAGCAAGGTACAACTGCAGGACATCTCCGGTGTTCGGCTTTGTCAGCAGTGGGGGTGCGGCCAAGTACTCCTTCAATTGCTCGAAAGATCTTTCGCACTCCTCCGTCCACTCGAACCTTTTAGCCCCTTTCAGCGCCTTGAAGAAAGGAAGGCATCTATCAGCAGACCGGGACATAAATCTTCCTAGGGCAGCTACCCGACCCGTCAGCTCCTGGACTTGCTTTATGTTCTGGGGTGACCTCATGTCCCGAATGGCTTGTATTTTGACTGGGTTGGCTTCGATTCCTCTCTCTGAAACAATGAAGCCGAGGAACTTCCCCGAGGCTACTCCGAAGGCACATTTTGCTGGATTCAGCTTCATGCCGTACCGTCGTAGCACTTGGAACGCCTCTTCCAAGTCTTGGATGTGCCTTTCTGCCTTCAGGCTTTTCACGAGCATGTCATCCACGTACACTTCCATGGTCTTGCCGATTAGCCCTTTAAAAACTTTGTTCACCAACCTCTGGTAGGTGGCCCCCGCGTTCTTCAGTCCGAAGGGCATGACCTCATAGCAGTACAACCCTCCCTCAGTTATGAAGGACGTTTTCGGGACATCAGCCTCGGCCATTTTGATTTGGTTGTACCCCGAGTATGCATCCATGAAACTCAGCATCTCGTATCCCGCCGTCGCGTCGATGAGCAGGTCTATCTTTGGCAGGGGGTATGCATCCTTGGGGCAGGCCTTATTCAGGTCAGTGAAGTCGATGCAGATCCTCCACTTTCCGTTTGCCTTCGGGACCATCACCACGTTAGATATCCACTCCGGGTACTGGATCTCTCGGATGAACCGGGCCTTCAGTAACTTTTCCACTTCCTCGTTTATCTTCTTCTGTCTTTCTGGGGCGAACGTCCTTTTCCTCTGCTGCACCGGCTTCTTCATGGGGCTAACGTTCAGGTGATGTTCTATTACTTCTCGGTCGATCCCGGGCATATCCGATGCCGACCAAGCGAATACGTCAGTGTTGCTCCGCAGGAATGAGACGAGTCTTTCTTGTTGCGGCCCTCGCATGGTAGCCCCAATCTGGAATTGCCGGGTGTCGTCTCCCTCTTCAGCTTCAACTTGCACCAAATCTTCGGCCGGCTCTCCCCGTTGATAGCTGACATCATCACGTAGATCCTCTATTGGGAGCGTCTCACCCGCTTTTTCTTTTCCCCAGAGGGTAGTGGCGTAACATCTTCGGGACGTCTCCTGATCACCCCGACACTCCCCGACGCCATTCTTAGTTGGGAACTTCATTTTGAGATGGGGGGTGGAGACGATGGCCTTTAACAGATTCAACCCGACTCTTCCTAGTATGGCATTGTATGCTGATGTAATGCTTACTACCAGGAAGTTGATCATCACCGTCGCCTGGCGATCTCCGGTGCCAGCTCGAACCGGCAGCTCTATCGACATACGTAGAGCTCATGTCTAGGGAGGAAGCTCCCCTGAAGGTTCTTCCCCCATGTCTACGTTGGACGTCGCTCTCGTCCTTCTTCGGTTGTAGGTTCTCCCCACCATTACCGTCGTTCCCACAGACGGCGCCAATCTGTTGCTGCCAAAAACCCCGCTAGTCCAACCTACACAAACACAGACGAAGGAGGCCCGGAACTTTGTCCGGGGTTAGTCCTCCGACGCTCAAGTCAGGGTCGGCGGCACAGTTTAATAAGTGGGTAATGGCGAGGGTCTCTTCCTCGCCGCCTTCCTTTCGACTTCTTCATCTGCCTGGAGGGTTTCCTCCATCTGGATATACTTATCGCATCGCGCCCTCAACTCGGTCAGATCTCTAGGCGTATGCTTCGCCAGGGACCTCTTCAATTCCTTGTCCTTGACGCCACCTAGCAGGGCCGTGAACTCCTCCTTCGGATCAAGGCCCCTGATCGTGATCTTTTCTTGTTGGAATCGCTTCATGTAATTCCGCAGCGATTCTCCTTCTTGCTGTTTGACGTTGGTTAGGTTTAACGTAGTCTTCTGGAGGGGCTGGCTACTAGAGAACCCCTTCACAAAGAAGTAGCTCAGGTCGCTGAAGCTGTGGATCGACTTCGTCGGTAGTCGGTTATACCACAGCCTCGCCGCCCCCCTGAACGTCAATGGAAGGGCCCGACACATAATATTTTCCGAGACGCGATGAAATTGCATGGCGACCTTAAAGCCTTCCAAGTGATCGACGGGGTCCCCCGACCCGTCATAGGTGTCGTACTTAGGCAGGCGAAAACCGACCGGGAGCGGGTCCCTCATGACCTCGTCAGCTAAGGCCGTATCATTGGTGAGGTCGGGCTCGCGGTTCCCAGTCTGGTTTTCTGCCACCTTTCTGATCTCGTCCTTCAGGTCTAAGATCATCCTCTTTAATCCCGAGTCCTCGGACCTCTGTTTGTCTCCTTGGTGCTGATCCCCATGCGGGTCTCTGGCGGCGCGTCGCGTCCTACTTCGGGGCGCGGGACTCTCCCTTGCTCGGTTTCGGGGATCACGGCCGGCCCTCGTCGATCCCGTACTGCTTCGGTCTTCTTCTCGAGCCCTCTCGAACTGGACGTGAGTCCCCGGGGGTGCTCCGCCGGTCTTATGGGAGACAGCTTTGGAGACCTCCCTCATAGTCTCTGCCATCCGGTTATATTTATTCTGGAGGTCTTCGAACTGCTGCCTTGTCACGTACTCCTGGGCCGCGGGAGGCTGATGGTCGCTGCCTTCCCGTACTGAATATTCAGCCGACCGCTGGCATCTGACGGACACTTCCCGGTCATCATGACCCCTTTCCCGTCCAGTCTCGGCCGAGGGAGGAAGCTCCCCTGAAGGTTCTTCCCCCATGTCTACGTTGGACGTCGCTCTCGTCCTTCTTCGGTTGTAGGTTCTCCCCACCATTACCGTCGTTCCCACAGACGGCGCCAATCTGTTGCTGCCAAAAACCCCGCTAGTCCAACCTACACAAACACAGACGAAGGAGGCCCGGAACTTTGTCCGGGGTTAGTCCTCCGACGCTCAAGTCAGGGTCGGCGGCACAGTTTAATAAGTGGGTAATGGCGAGGGTCTCAGAACTTACCTTCCCCTTTCTTCCGTGCCTTCTTATATAGCTCTTCGGCCTTAGGGTTTTTTCCCCTTCTTCCCTCTTAGAGTCCTACTAGAATACGTCCAACCTTCTGGGAGAATATTCCCCTCATGCAGACGACGTGACCCCGCGTGATTCTGCGGGCGTGCCTCGGTGATTGAGCGTGCTCGGGTGTGAGTGGTTCCTTGGGCCCTTCGTCTGGTGGGGGACACGTGTCCTAACAGTGACACGTGTCATTACCCCCCACCGAGAGGTTATTTTGGCTATATCAATAGCTAACCGGTTGATCAAGTTGCTGCACTAGAAATCTATTGGGCCGGTATTACTCCCTCGATTTGGATTTGGGATGATGGATGAAGAACTGGTGTCACGATTCAGGATCCCAAAATTTGTATTCGCTATATTGTCAAGTTTATGCATTCTTCTCCGATTGATTATTGATTGGGCATCAGTTGAGCAGGTTTTGGATACCTCTTCTTTCTCCACGTGTCATTTCCGTTATATTCGCAGGACACAGAACGTCTTTGCTGACTTTTTAGCCTCTGGTTCATCCTGCGGTAGGCCTTCCTGTGTGCTGGGTGAGACCACCAGCTTTCATTGTATATTCTCGTTTTGTTTTGTTCAGGTTTTTCACCTCGGACATTTTCTTTTAGGCTGTGTTTGGTAGCAAAGAAAAGAAAAGAGAAAAGAAAAGAGAAAAGAAAAAAAAAAAAGTATATTTTTTATATTTTTTCCCTTGGGTAGCAAAGAAAAGAAAAGAAAAAAAAAGTATATTTTTTATATTTTTTCCCTTGGGTTAAGAATTTTTCTTTGCGTTTGATATGTCTTCACCTAAGATAAGATTCTCCTTCCAAATTCAAAATTTATCTTGGGAATTATAAAATTTTCTTTTGCTCCCCCATAAATTTTCTTGTCAAAAACACAAGAAAACATGAGAAAATATGAAAATATAATAAGACAAAAATGAATGATTATACAATGATTTCCTATGTGTCTATCTCTCTTTTAAAAATTCAAAATTTTTTGAATTTTTTACTTTTCTTTTATTTTCTTCTCTTGGTAACCAAACATACATACGCATTTTATTTTCTCACCATTTCTTCTCTTCTTCTTTTTTTTTTTTTTTTCTTTTTTAGATTTTTTTTTCTTCTCTTAGCTACCAAACATAACCTAAGGCTATGTTTGGTAGCCAAGAAAAAGAAAAGAAAAAAGTACACTTTTTGTACTTTTTTTCCTAGGGTTAAGAATTTTTCTTTGCACTTGGTATGTCTCCACCCAATAGAAGATTCCCCTTTTTAAATTCAAAATTAGACTTGTGAAATTTTCTTTTGCTCCTCCAAAAATTTTCTTATCAAAAACACAAGAAAACATGAGAAAATATGAAAACATAATAAGACAAAAATGAATGATTACACAATGATTCCTTCTGTGTCTATCTCTCTCTTAATATTCAAAAATTTTTGAATTTTTTTTCTTCTTTTCTTCTCTTGGTAACCAAACATACATACTCTTTTTATTTCTCACCATTTCTTCTCTTTTCCTTTCTAGATTATTTTTTCTCTTCTTTTATTCTCTTGGCTACCAAACAAAGCCTTAAGACTTGGGAAAATTGGGAATCGGTGTCGATGGACAATGACATACCCATTTACCCGATCACCATGTTCCTTTCAAACAGGCTTAGTTTCAAATTTGAGCCCAAGTGGGAAGGGAAATTTACTGCCCCACTCCCTGGAGAATGCCACAATTATTAAACCACACCCTCTGTTTCGCCAAATTATACTCAGACTTCTTAGCGTCAGCCACTGTTAAGTCTCGAGTTAAAATGACCGTTCTACCCTTACCATTAAAAAGCTCATGTTTTAACTGTTGGACTCTTTCTTTTTTTTTTTTTTAATCCAAACCAAACTTACGTATTTTGCAGATAAAAACATAGAATCCACACTGATCCACCACACTCTTTTGCATAACCCTTCAAAATCTTTAAGAATGCCCACGACACTTCAAGCTGAATTTTGATTAGACAGGAGGCCGGCCACGACCCATTGTGAATCCCCTAGTTCCATCAGGCATTTTTGGCCCTGGAGATGGCTTTGAACCTTCAACACTAGGATGATGGTGCAGAGTTCCATGGCCTTGACTGTTATGGTCATGCTATTTTTGACCCTTGGATGGACCTCTGTTTTGACTTCTCCATCCAGTTCGCTCACTTCGCAAGTTCCCCTCTTCCTCTTGTTCAGGTGTTTAATCATGGTGATCAGTTGACATCAAGGGTTCATCATCCCCTGCTGCCTCAGACATTAGAACATTTCTATTCTTCTTAGAGGCAGTGCCTTTACAACCTTTCTTGCTCAACCCAAATTTGCCCATTACCTTGATAAGAAGCTTGACACGGATACCAGTTCTCCAATTGTTCTCATCATTTAAATTGGCAACAATTTTCTCAGCAACCTCTACTGTTTCATATTCTACAAAAAGCATGTATCTTTTCACTGATGAGGTTTTTTGCCTTACTGATCTTTGTTGATTCCTCTCCAACATGTGGGTCTTGGATAGATATATTCTTTATATTGCCGGCAGTACCAAAGATTCTCTTAATGCTCTCTACCGAAAATTTCTCTGGCAGATTCTCTACCATAACAGTCTGTGACTTAGCATCCTACATCTCAGTTATTGGCAGCGGATGTATTTTCTTTACCTTCTTCCCATCTGAACTTACAACAAGCTGCGTTGATTCCTGGAGTGTATCCACTATCAATGAATTATCTCAAACAAGTTTTTCATTTTCCTAAGAGATGTAATAAGACCCACAAGAACAAAACCTTCTTTATCCTTCTTTACGTGGCTCATCAGAAACTTATCCGTGGAAAGATTCTCATCACTAAAATAGTATTCCACCTGTTTTATGATCTTGTCTTTGAGATCATTAGTGAGGACGACAAGCTCGTTTTGATGTTGAAGAAGGAGCAACAGTATCAAACGGTTGCTCAGATTCTTGAAACCCTACATCATCGGAAAAACCGATGTCCATGTGTACAGAATTAGGAGGAGGAAGGGATGTGACGGAGCTGACCACTTCTTTCCCTTTCCAGTTTGAACTTTAATGTTTAAAGATCAAAAGGGGAGATGGAACCTAGAAGAGGAGGTGGAGGTCCTGAGGGCAGCCGCAAGGTTGCCGTCACTGATGCCACTGCTATGAACGATCGTCGGTGGTCCAACAGTAGCAATTTGGGAGAAAGGTAAATTAGGTCTTGAAATAGGGTCCAAAACCTATCGATTTAGGTAAGGAAATATTAACTTATTGTAAAGGTATTTTTGGTCCTTCATATTTAATAAAGACATTTTGGTATTTAAAATAAAATATAGTTGTTGACATCAGCAAATAAGGTATATTTCTTAACAGTGACTAACAGTAAGAGGTCTGAGAATAATTTGATGAATCAGAGGGGGTGATCTGATAATTATGGCATTCTCCAGGGGATGACACGGTAAATTTTCCAAGTGGAAACAACATTATGATCATCATCACAACATTGCATCTTCTTGGGCCATCAATTTTTTAGGTTTTGCTCCATGTTTGTTGTCATAAGATTTAGAAATGGAGCAAGACGGAATTTTTGAAACACTCGTAATGAGATATGTAAGGTAAATGAAGCTCTTCAATCTATCCAATCTGCTCCAAATAGAGCTTTGCTGGACTCTCACTCTAACACCTTGGGATCTCACAAAGGCTTCGCCTTGAAAAGCTTCTTCATTAAGAAGAACTTTACTGAACTCAATGATCTAGAGTTAAGTGGTTATAGGCTAGCGATCGTAACACCACCTTTTTCCATACCACTATTACACGTTTACATCAATTCAGCCATAGCTCTCGTCTTAAGGATAATTCTGGCCAATGGATTATGAAAAGAGTGGTTTGCCTAGGAATATGCTCTCTTATTTTGAGTCACTATTTCCTCATGCAACCCAACTAGCAATATTGTTGATTATGTTTCTGTTTTACTTTCCAAAATAAGTAGTGTCCAAAATTTGGCCCTATTTGCGCCTTCTTCTGCTGACGATGTTTGAATAGGTAACTTTCCAAATTGAATTTTTATAAAGCCCAAATAATGTGGTTATAGCTAGGTAATAGTGAGGAGACTCAAACACAAGACCCTAGTAAAGTGTGGACTTTGCACACCACAACCTCACCAACTAAATTAGATAATTGTTTTTACGAGAATTTAATTGAACATTGGTTAATCTTAATTCTCAAACTAAAACACCCAAAGGTAATGAACTATATTTGTCTAATTAACGTTTGTTCTATTTTCTTTTGGGGGGGGGGGAATGTGAGGTGCATAGTTAATAGTCTAAAACCCTATTGAACACCATAAGCCCATTTCCTACAGCCATATATGACAAATGGGTGAAATTTTGCACTCTATAACATTGCACCCCCATACTATCGCCAGAGTACTTGACACCTCAAAAGTTTAAAATGTTGACTTAGATACCACTTGAATTTTAGATTTATTACAGCAAGCCCCTATCTGTTAGCGAGTCACTAATTATTGACTACTCATGGATGGAAAAAACCTTGAAGATTTTCCAGTTTACTTGTAGTTCATGGGAGAAACAAGCTTCCAATGATAGCCTTCAGTCTTGAGTTCAGTTATTGCAGGTCTTAACTAATAGACTAGCAGAAGGGTGAAGTGGGTTTCGGTAGCCATGGGAGACCTTCACAACGTTTTTTTTTTCTTCGACGAGAGAAAAGCGAAGATAAGAGCCCGACATTGGTGTACCATCGAATCACCACTTAACTCATTCTATTTATATGGTAGGTAGAATTAGGTGTGTCACATGTGAGTTTATGTATTTAGTAAAACTCACCCACGAACTACATTTAGCTTTAAAAGATGCTTCAATTGGATTACATACTTCTAAGTTGAACAAATTCCAAAAACAACCAAACGATTTAAAAAATTCAAAATCACGTGTTACGTGCATGTTCTATCAATGGTGTTGGTAGCAATCCTTTGCCTCGACCCTGAGATCTGCCATGCCCTTTATTTGCTCGTGGAACCAAATTTAAGTTTAAGTTTACAATTTTTAAGCTTGGATTTCTATAATACATATTCAATAAAATATTTCATTTTATTGTCTTTTTATCAAATTTATTTCAATATCATGATTGTCTATCTTATAGTTATTTTTCATCACTATGGTTAACTAAATATCGCAACTTGGGGATTAGATGAAATCATGAGATGAATAACAACTTGTAAGCAATTGATGCCCGTTTTCCTAATTCCATGTAACCAGTACCTTACTGTTAAGTCAAAATTATGTATGCCATTGATTATTTTTAGTAGAAGTAATTACTAACTTTCAATATGGTTTTGTTTATAATAAAATGCTATGTATGTGTTGAATAACTAATTGGACATATTAGATTAAAAATCCATATTTTCTATTAACATATTCAAGCATGCTACATAGGGCTAAATTGTTCGTAAATTTCATGGTGGTTTCTAATTCTTAAGTGCTTCCTCACATCATAAGTTTATCTCTCTCTAGTGCTTGCATAATTTTAGGTTCACTATTCATTCTTGCCTTAATTTTAAGTTCACTTTATTGTTATTGCATATTTAATTTAATTTCATAATTAATTCTTATCTTTTACCGTTGTTAGTTTAGTCGATTTTAATTTGTGACAACCCATTAGTTAGTACATTCTGCCTAGGTTAGAACTAAATTTTCTATAGAGCTCAACTTCTAGTGATTGAACCACATCTACACATGACCTATGCACTTGCGGTATTGCTTTAATTTTCAATCACATGTCATGCTTAAAACGCCCTAAGATGAATAGATATGTTAGAATTAAACTAAGTGTGAGCTTTTGCACATATTATGATGGACAATACAATTCTAGGGAACTATGAAAAGGGTTGAGTGGAATTCAAAAAAGTGGCACATCCTATTCTTTCATAATTTTTCTAAGGACAGCAAAGTTGATGACATTTTCTTAAAGGTGATGTCACTAAGTTAAAGAAAATACATGTATAAAAAGGACAGTAACCCAAAGGGTGATAAAAGTATTCGTATTTTCACAGTGAATTTATAAAGAACCAGTGCATTCTTAACCCAAAGGATGATAATACAATACAATTATGACTCTTGCATAGTTTATTTGTTATATGGATATATTACATTTTCTAGCTTTGTTATTTGGTGTGTATGTTTCATATTTGAGATTTTTTTAGGGTCACTTGATCTGGTTTCAGCTCTCTAGGAACCTAGATCAGTTGCTCTTGCTGATAAAAACACAATTGAAGGGGAATAAGAATAATTTTGCTATCCTATTAAATTAAATAATGATTTTAAAATTATTTTACAGTTATTTTTTTTCTTAAATCTTGTTCTTTGAATTGTTTTATGTATATTTATGTTTCATTTGTGTTATTGTCCTTGATTGTATAAGAAACACATTAAAGTGTATAATTATATCTCCAATAAGGAAACACATGATGGGATTGATTGAAACCCACAAAAGAGCCTAAGGGGGTAGCGCAGTTGGTGAGCAACAAACTTGGTACGAGTCTTAAACTCGGATATCCTAAGTACGACTCCTACTAGGCACACCTTGGGCCACTCACACAGGGGTGTTTAATGCTCTTCACTGCTTTCAGTGAAAGTTGAATGGTTCTAGTTCAACCCCGATATAATCTAATCAATGCGGTTGTAGGGTCAGTATATGCTCGTGGGACTAGTCAGGCCAAAGGCCTAGATTCCCGTTATTATAAAAAAAAAAGTGAAACCCACCAAAGTGGTACATTCAATTCAATTGTATATTTTCCAAGATTAAGGTGACATTTACCCAAAGGTGATGTCATCAAATTTTATGGACAAATATGCATCCAATAAGAGTGCTCGAGAGTCATGTTTTTGACATGGATGTTATTGAAGCTTGTGATATGCTTGATTAGTGAGAGCTTTATGATCTCATTTAGTTAAATATATCATAATAGTAATGGCTAGAGTTTAAATGCAGCATTTTTCATAGTTGGTAGGTAGTACTTGCCATAGTTTATTTGTAGCTTAGCGAAAGTAATTGATGGTAAGCCCAAGTAATTGACGATATTCAGTCAAAAGTTAAGGTAATTGACGGTATTTAGCCAAAGTTCATGGTAATTAGCGATATTTAGCCAAAGTTCATGGTAATTAGCGATATTTAGCCAAAGTTCATGGTAATTATAGGCGTCATTTAACCAAAGTTAATGGTAAAGGGTGGTATTAAGCAAAAGTTTGTGATTTATGGCTATATTTAGCCTAGATCTAAGGAAGTGATGGTTTACTATAGGCATTTTGCCAAAGTTGTGACAATATTTTAGCCTAAATCCAAAAAAGTGGTGGCTTATCACAAGCGGTATGCTAAAGTAAAAGTATTAACCTCAGGTTATTACGGTTTGCCATTGTACTAATACCAAAGTTTCTACCTATAAGGTAATTCAAGGTAGGCTGATCTCTGATCAGATAAAGGACGCATAAAGAAACATAGTTTCCTTGTTTCCTTGTCTTTATCCTAGGTGATTTAGATAATAAGTTCCTTGTGGTTTTTATAGTATGTAGTAGGTGTGAAAAAAGGCCGGGTTGGGTCGGGCTTCTTAAAACCCTAACCTAACCCTGAGTCCCCTTAATTGGGCCCAAACCTGCCCTGACCCTGATTCAGGGCCACAAAACTTTAACCCAGGCCCAACCCTTCAGGGTTCAACCCAACCCTTACCCACCTTGATTGGCTTTGATTTTTCAGGGTCAGCCCGGGATGACTCTGGTTGACCCTGGTTTGCTATCAAGAGCCAGGTATACCCTGAGCCTAACCTTGCAAATTTTGAATTAACTAAAAAATAAAAATTATTCATAATAAATATCAGGGTATATATATATATATATATAAACACAAAGTCACAAATTACTTGTTATGAGGAGAACATCCTAAAGCAAACATTCAAACAATACAAATAACTCTAATTATTATGGTAAACAAAGAGGAGATCATCTTAAGAAAGTAAATAATCCAAAAAAATTCAATTATTTGTCATGATAAAACAAAGAGATCATCTTAATAAGGCAAACAATCCGAAGATCTCAAAACCCTTGTCATGTTAAATAAAACGAAGAACATCCTAAGAAAACAAAAAAAAATTCAAAGTCAACATCAGGGGCAAAAACTAGTGCTGGATCATGTCAAAATCAGGGCCAAAAGTCAGGGTAAAAAAATCAGGGTAGTTGGGTTTAGGGCTGGCTAAAGTCATCAACCCTTACCCGCCCTGATCTTGACTCAGGGTGGGGCCGGCCCTCAGGGCCAAAATTTTGGGGTCGGTACTTGTTTGGGATTAAGTCGGGCCAAGGGCAGATTCAGGCCATCAGGGCCAAACTTGCACCCCTAGTATGCAGATGCATGTCACATATTAAGGAGTGTACTCTACTATTGTTCAACATGAGAGACGAGTTGTGTTAAATCAAAGTTTAAAGAGGGGGTCATTTAGCTATGGATATATATGACTATAATCCAATGTAAAAATACTGTATTAGTGTTACCCAAGGGCCAAATGAGAGATATTGGGTTTTGTGAGCTACACTAATGTGGCTGACCCACTAAGCCCATAATGGTTAAGCCCACTTGAGGGGATAGGTTCAACGCACCTATTGTGGGAGTAGGATAGAACTGGGGAAATAGCTATTTATAGTCTCTATGATCCCTACAGTCACCATTATATGAGTATACAACTTACTCATAGAGTTGTGAGAGAAATCCCTGTGGGAGATTGCGGAACACCATAGACGGTTAGTTTGTTCATGAGTTTGTTCGTGGGATTAATCTTCAAGCACAAGGAATTGTGGAGGCTTCTTAAACCACAATATATGTATGTATAGTTTCAGTGTTGAATATGTATGCCCATCAAACCCGGTTTATTAATAAGACTATTTATTTTCGTTTATGCATGACATTTATTTATAATTTATAGATCCAATGTCACATTCAGTAAAGATTTATGATACATGTATAGGATGTACTCAATGTGTACGAGCTTGCCCCACAGATGTATTTAAGAAAAATGATACCTTGGGAATGGAATGTAAGCTAGGCAAATTGCCCTGCTCCAAGAACAGAGGATTGTGTAGGTTGTAAGAGATGTGAATCTGCCTGTCCAACAGATTTCTTGAGTGTTCGGGTTTATTTATGGCATGAGACAACTCGCAGCATGGGTCTAGCTTATTGATGGGTTCGAGTGGTCATTCACCCCTAACCACAACTTCACCGCTATCTCAACATCAGTTGGTTTGGACCTCCACTTAGTTTCAACCCAAGCTCATCCTGGTCATGGATAGATCAACCCAGGTTTCGTCCATAAGCATCGACAATTGCCCTAAAGAAGACCGCTTCGCTACGGCTCCGGTGGGTTCCCTTAACCAAGCCACTGCCTATGAGTCGCCGGCTCATTCTTCAATAGGCACGCGGTCAATAGCCCTGGTCTCCTCCTCACTGCTTGGGATCTATTGTTTCAATGTTCTAGTTTTCACTCTCCCGATGGGGGGTTCTTTTCACCCTTCCCTCACGGTACTACTTCGCTATCGGTCACCCAGGAGTATTTAGCCTTGCAAGGTGGTCCTTTGGGTTTTCACCCAAAATTATTCTTGGCTAGGGATAGGACCTAACATCATGTTCACGTAGTCATTAAAAGAGTTTTATTATATAAGGAACAAAGGAGAAAAAGATTTAGGTTTTTTTTTTAGAACCTCCGCTCTTCTCTCTTACGTTTTCTCTCTCTCTCTTCCTTCCTTCTCTCCTTTGTGAGTGAGTGTGTGTGAAAGAAAAAGCTTTAATGGTGGATTGCTCTTCTCCAATTGAACGTGGACGTTCAAAGTGTTGAGGTTGATCCCTACAGTTACTCAACGTGTGGAAGAACTATTATATGGATCAGAAACTTTGATTGCAGTTCTAAGGTAAACATTTTATTCTCATATAGTTAACTTTTGTACAGTGATTTCGAACACAAGAGATTCAATCCGATCCCACTACATGATTGGACTCGCGCCAACATTCAGTCCCTAAATGGTTTCCTATTTCATGTTCTTCGTATGTGACAACTCTCTAATGATCATGTGTATCTTAACCTCAGGGGAGATTTATGTAAATTCCCTAATCTAAATCCATGCCTTGATTGCACCGAAACCTTACCCGAACATGCACCACGTATTTTAACTAAGAACCAAAAAAAAAGAAAAAAAATACTACGAATATAATTAAGAGTGGTTGCGTGGTTGCGCGGTTGCGCAGGAGAGGAGATCGTGATATCTGATATTATACACTCCAGAGTCCAGACTCCGGAGTTGTAATTGTCAGTATTCGTAATGGCAGAAGGAACGACCGAATGAGACGAATCAAAATCCCTCCTGCCTTCTTGCTCTCTATCTGGCTAGTCATTTGGCGCCTTTCCGGTTTCGGTTTATTTTGTCATCTTTGCCTCCTGGAACTGAAAAGGCTTGGGGCGGCAACCAACGCTCCACAAGCTCCTCATCCTCATGTTCTCTTTGCAAATCCTTACCGGTCTTAATACCCTACATTCCCGTTCAAATCTCTCTCTCTCTTCTCAGCGTTCCAATAATGCTTTTCTAAGAATTCGGTCTTGTTCTCTCAGATTACAGGAAATCCCAACCGAGCTTCCTATCCACTCTCTAGACTTGCAGTTGAAAATTAATGCATCTCCTTCGGGCCAGCAGCGACGGGATAAACCGAATACGAAGGAAGTGGAAGAACGTGGCTCTCCAACTCCGAGTGCGAAAGCAGGCGGAGATGGTGAAGGAATTCCCGGAGTTCGTGTGCCCAGGCAGAAGTACGTCTCCGTTTCCAAGTCAGAACTTCTCAATGCTATATTATCAATATTTGGTTCAGAAGTAGACATTGATGAGTTCCTCCGATTGTCCTCGTAAGCATTCTCTCTCTCTCCACGAGTTTGTAGTTTCTATTGGGAACCACCCTTTATTTTTCTAGAGTCATAATATTTCTGCCGCAAATTAAGAAAAGTAAGTATGGTTTGTTTCTGTAATGATAGGTACTTGGACTCTCTACTTCATGCTGAGCATAAAGGCATTTTAGAAGAGATGCGAATTGATTATTCCCTTATGCAATGCAAGGGAATCAGTCTTGACTGTTTGGCTAATTCTGATGATGGTGGAGAAGAAATCATGACCAACGGAAACCACCCTGACTCTGCCTGGGATAACAACGCTTATGAAGGTGGTGGAAGCATGAGAAGCAGGGGGGGTGACTCGGTGGAACCCGAGAAACCAATGCCTTTCAATTATAGCCTGGACTTGGGATCTCTATTTAATTCATCTCTTAGAGATGTTAAGAACAATTCTGCCACGAAATCCAGGTTTGCCACCGTACTATCATTCTCTCCTTCTTTTCTTCCTTTCCCCTTTCTGCCGAGTCACACATAGATCCTGATTCTAGATATGCTAGAGAACCAATAGTTTGTTATGGGTAGCCTATAAAGTGTGTGTGTGTAGGGTGAGGGGGTTAAAGTTAGTACACTTGATTAGTATTTAAGTGTGAGTTAGATTAAGATGCACTGGGCGGGCTGTGGCCCAATGGTTAAGTTGCACTATTGCAACATGTTGGTCATAGGTTCAAAACTTGGAAACAGCCTCTCCCCCGAAGCATGGGGTAAGGCTGCGTACACAATGCCCCTCCTAGAGCTCGCTGCGAGAGACCTTGTGCACTGGGTATAACCTAAGTTAGAGTCAGATGCTTGGTATCTTTTCAAGGGTTTTTAAGCTGTTACGGGATTGGTTTTCCAGATCTGATCTCCTTTCTTCTAGTTTTGTGATCTTTCCTCCCAATTCTCTTCTACTGTTCTTCTTCTTACTTCTTATTTCTCTTGATTCTACACCAGGCGGATCCACTGTTTTCGGTTTAGTTCTAAATTTGGTCATCTTCCTTATTCTAGTTCTGTTTCATCCAATATTTGTCCCTACTCTGTCATATTGATTCCATATAGATCCTGGTATGTGTAGCTCTTGTTTCTAGAATATTTCTAGAGCACTGAGCTACATTAGTACTTTTCTTTGAAGTTTGAGCTTTATCCTTGTTGATATTCAATAGCTATAGTGATGAGAATATCACTTAAGGATTTAGTACTTATTAGGGGAGAGACAACCACATGCAGCCACATGTCACTAGACTTCATTTTGGCTAGAAGACTAGTATTATGTGTAGTTCTTTTTATTATTTTGTTGTTCTTGTATTTGGGGCCAGAATGTTATCTTAATTGTTGCTATTATTGGTCGTTATATGGGTACTTATTCCAGGAAATAATTGTTTAGAGATTTAATATTTAGTATATGGGCAGTCATTTTAGGAAATTACTGTTTTTTATTGTGTAATGTTATGAGGCCCTTTGTATTCATTATTGGAAGACAATGAAAGTATTTGGAACTTGTGAGATTACTCTCTTTTTCTGCAGCATGAGTGATTCTAAGCAATCCTTGGAGTGGATCTGAGATACAAATCTATCTTCTTCTTCTATCCATTCCTTCTCTCTTTCACACTCTATATCTACAGCAAACCTAATGTAGTACTGTATTTGAAAGACTCAAAACAGTAGCCAATAGACAAAATATTTAAATCAAAAGAAAAATGCAGGCTATATAGAACAATCCTAGCATATCTAGGAGAAGGGTATTTAGGTAATAAATCAGCAAACAAGAACAGAACACATGGTAATCGATTCACACTGAAATCTGTTATGAACTAGTGATTAAGACAGTTGAAAATCAGTATATCGGTGAGGAAACAAACAATAACCAAAGTAGGAGTAAAATAGTAACTTCCAAGGCCAAAAAGAATTCAGAAATTAGGGTTTGTAGTGGTCAATCTAATGGAGACTAGGATAGGTGGACTAACCAAGTCTCAACTGCAGGAACTTTTAATCAAAGAATGTCCAGAAAACCAAACCATTTAGACAGTAGAAATCAGATCAGAAAAATTACGAGAACACTGGTCCAACGATCCC
This sequence comes from Macadamia integrifolia, assembly GCF_013358625.1. Lineage (NCBI taxonomy): Eukaryota > Viridiplantae > Streptophyta > Magnoliopsida > Proteales > Proteaceae > Macadamia > Macadamia integrifolia. Next base: position 389,033 of record NW_024870513.1, on the reverse strand, counting down.
AACAGCTAGTATTCTCTTAGTCAGACCAAAGTACTGATAACAGGGACCAATGATACTTCAAATAGGATCAACCCAACTGACTAACATATACCACAGTCCAAAGAGTAGTCAGAAATAAGAACAGGTCTACAGATTTCAATTCTGGCTACCGCAGGTCACAAAAAAACAAGAAAAGGGAGATTTTTAATAACCTAATAACCAGAGGTCAGAAAGGCCTCAAACCTGGATCGAGTTCTTCCTGGGATGAGTGGAACCTTAGGTCAAAATATCAGCCAAAACTGACTGTGGGACAGAGCTGGGCAGAAGTTGAAATGCCTTCACAGTAATGCCTATCGCTGGACAGAACTGAGAACAAGGAGGGCTGATCTAAATACCTGTAACAGTAGGGTAGTGATAGAGCCTTGAAAATAACCTTGAAGAAGAAAGAAAACACTTGAAGAGGAACCTCTTGGGCTTCACACCGCCAAGAGTCAATTGGATCAAACACCAATTTCTTTAGCCTTGATCAAACACAAGACCACCACTTTGATCACACACAAAGCAAACTCAGAAGAGCAACAACAACATAGCTTTTTCATTCATAAAGGAAACCAAATATTCTCCTAATACAATAGTTACTAAGAACTGAAATTAGAAACTAGTTGAAAAAGGAAACTTACTACTAATAACTTGACTCAACTAATATCTTGACTCTTAAGGAAACAAATATAACTCAAATCAAACCCAACTAAAAAGGAAACTAATGAAAAAGGAAACAAACTGGTAATCCCCGTACTCAATCTTAAAACCCTCTTTTAGACCCATAAAAATGGTCTATTACAATCAAAACACATGAAATCAAAGGCCCAACATGTACGGAACCCAAACCTAGGATTATTCTTAATAAAGCAAGCCTATTTTGGTGATTAATCTGCATCACAATCGATCCAGCAACATATGACATAAGCAATAGCTTAATTGGTAGTCCATCTGGCTATTTCTGTTCTTGTCAATGGTAGTCCATTTGGCTATTTGTCCCCCTTGGTTGGTATAAGGCAAAGTTGCCCCTCTCCCCTCTCATATTTTTCCAGGCCATTGAAGTCCTCTCTAGATCCATTCAATCCCAAACAAATCTCCACCTCATTTCCCCTATCCCCAAATGCAAAGCCATCAAGTTAACCCACATTGCCTTCGCTCATGACCTCATGATCTTCTCTAATGCTGACCCCCTATCCTTCCAATCCATCATGTCTTCGCTCCACATCTTTGAAAGCCTCTCTAGTCTTCGTATTAACCTCCTCAAATCCCACCTTTTCTTAATTGGCATCTCAGATTCTACCAAAGCCTCCTTGAGCTGACCGGTTTCTCCCTTTGTTCTCTCCCAGTCAAAAACTTGGGGTTACCTCTCATCACAACTAGATTGACGGGCCACACCATGCTTGATCTTATCCAAAATAGGCTCTGACTTTGGAAAGGAAAGCTCTTCTCTTATGTTGGTTGCTTGGAGCTCATCAAATATGTGCTTCAATCCACCTACATTTATTGTTCTGGTGTATTTGAGCTGCCTAAATCCATTATCAAGGTAGTGGAGACCCTTATGTGCTCCTTTCTTAGGAAATTATTGATACTGCAAGATTCCTTCACCCTATCAGTTGGGTTGCTGTTTGCCTTTCCAAATGTGAGGGAGGCTTGCGAAGATTTCAAAAAGCAAACTACGCCAGAATCCTGAAGCTTATTTGGAAGATAGTAACTAAGAAAGACATCATTTGGGTCTTTTGGGTCTACTCCACTATCCTCTAGAAAGACTCGCTTTGGATTACCCCCACTCCCCCTGATGCTCCATGGGTTTGGTGCAAAATTTTCTCTATAGGCCTATTGCTGTTGGGGCCATCTCCTCCTACATTGATAACGACTCTTCTACATATTTGTGGCTTGACTATTGGCACCTATTGGGAGTTCTTTATTCTTTAGTGGCTGCAAGAGTTTTCTATTCTTTTGGGTTGAGTCAAGAGTCCTCAGTTATTACCATCATCTCCAACTGTGTCTAGGCTCCCCTATTATCCCCTCCCTTGCTTGCCTCCCTCCATTTGGGATGCTCTCCCCCGCTATCCTAGTCACAGAGTAAAGCTCGGGCTGATAGTGGAGTCCATGGAGTTCAATAAAAAGGACACTATGAGAGCATTATTGGCCAACCAATTATTAGAGGCCATAGTAACGGTTGGTTTTGGGGTGTCACTAGTCAATTTTATTACTTAGTAGGTCCTATCTGAAGAGTAAGGTTATGGCCATGGCTTCTGGGATGACCCAACACACTACTCTCAACTCCCCTTGTAGAGGTAGCACTATTTTCCGCCATGTGCAGAAAAGTAATAATATAAGCAAGAGTAAGGAGCGGGATTAATCCGAGATAGAGATCACTCACTGGAGAAGATATTTATGTCAAGGTAATAACTACTAAACCGAAGAATTCTAGGGAGCGCCAGGCAAGTAAATACTTATAGTAGTTCGGAAACAAGCAAGCAACGTAGCAGGGAGCAATAGGTCTATCGAAGGGCTATAGTGGTGTGGAATACTCACACTGAAGCTAGCAGCGGGTGGGAGCCCTTAGCAAGAGGGCGAGAATCTTGAGGAGGCTTGACAGTGAGCTGGAGATGGGTACTGGCCCTTTTGAGGCCTAGCTATAAGAGAAAGGATGTAGGGGCCCTTGCGAGGCTTCAGTGAGACTTAATGATGAACAAGAAGAAGGCAGGGGACCCTGTTGGATCTGTTGGGAGGCAAGAATAGAGGCCCGATGGAGATCACAGAGGCCAGGGGGCCTAGGTGGAGGTCTTGGTGAGACCTGATGGAGATCGTAGAGGGGGTAAGGGCCTTAGTGGTGGCCTGTTGGAGAGCATGACGCAATAGTAAGGCCAGTGGATCAACATGTAAGTAAAGGCCGCCCCACGTTTTATATAGGCACACTTAGCCTTGGGAGGCTGAAGCCTCTAATGCATAGGTTGACGTCCTTTAGAACTGGAGAAAAAAGAAAAAATATCTACAATATAGGGCTTTAATACCAAGTTGAGAAGTTGAGAAGAATAGATTGAGAGAATGGATTGGCTTGTCAATAATGATAGAGGCCATTCTATTTTAGAGATGATATTAATTGCAGATATTGTACGTTTAGGTAAGATGGAGTCAGCTCTCTTATCCTAACATACAATGAACCTAGATGGTCTAGTTGTCTAGTCTATCCTTAACACTATGAAATTCTTGGAGTGAATCCAAGGTGGTGTGAAGCCAAAATACAAAGCAATCTTCTTCTTTCTTTTTCTTCTTCCATCCACTCCTCTTCTTTTCAAACTCTATATCTACAATATACTATCCCTGTTCGATTCCCCAACTCCATTGCTGTATGTACCATCATATTTCTCCCAACCTCCATTTTCATTTCTCAAGAGCCTTCAATTTGTTCTTTCAATTTTTAAACAGCATCCCATAAACCCCAATAAATTCTATACCTGTTTGGATGGAATAGGACTGATTGAGATGAAAGATATGGTATCCCAAATTCTCTTTATCCTCTTTGGCCAAATCTCCAACAAATCCAAAATTTCCTTCTTTCCTAGACTTGATTATTTCTAAATTACTTACCAGTTCTTGTATCACTCCAAAATTTTCAATTTTTGTCTCGACTTTGGCCCCTAAATACCTTGGACATTCTTCTACAAACAACAAGGAGGCCTTGAGGACACATTCTGTGGAGTTAGGTAATGATTTAGCACTTATTCACAGCATTCTAACCATTGGGACAGCAAAGGAAGGTACTGATCTATCATGTTTCTTTTATTCAATTTTATTTTGCATACTTAGCATGAAATTCTGCACGTATGATTTGTTTGTTCTTTATTTATTGCTGTACTTGTTAAGAATTTTTGCTTGTGTGCTGAGATATATGAGTTGGATACCCTTCCCAGCCTTCTTACTGTTCAGTTAGGGTAATTTTCTAGGTTTCCCAAACCTGTCCTACACCATATAGTGTAAATATTTAACATATTGTTGTTAAGTATTGCAGAGTTTCTGTTGCCACTCGTTTCCAGCATGCTTTCATGAAACTATTACGCGATGCTCAGTTTGAAGAACTATCAGTTAGGGATTTGCTGTTGACATCTGCACTGAATACTGATTATCTCCTTACATTGCCAGTATATGTTGACTGGAAGAAAGCATCGGCATCCAATGCAATAATATTCAGGTAAATTTATGTGTGACTGAGATCTCAGTTGTTGTTGACCATGGATTGACTTTCTGATAACAAAGACATCATGAAATCTCATTTCTGTGCTCCAAGTAGTACTTTACAAAACAATCAGTTGTATAGAACTTTTCTTTCCTTCATCTTGTTTCATACCATGTATCTTACTATTAAACTATATAAGAATAAGGAATAGATTATGGTAGATGGGAGAAGCAATGTATCTAAGAAAGAGTGCCAGGGGTTTTGGGTTTTGGGTTTTGGGGGGGGGGGGGAAGCATCACACACAATACACACTGTGCTGGAGGATAATTCCCACTGATCCCCTATACTCACCGAGCCTATACCTTTAAGCTCTAGCATTTCATATGCACTTTATGCCCATTTCCAGAACTTCAATATCGACACAAACAACAACAACAACAACAACAACAACAACAAACTCAGCCTTATCCCAAGTTAATGGAGTCAGCTACATGGATTTAGACAAAACAAGATAGAAAAAGTTCAAACAGAAGAGGGGTAAGGGAGAGATGAGAAAAGAAAGAAAAATGGGAATAAGAGGAAAGAGGGACAACCCAACAGATAGGAAAATCTCAGCTAAATTGGGTCGGCTACATGGATCCTTGCCCTCCAATAGGTTCTATCCAAATTCATACTTGGGACAAGATTGAGACTATGCATGTCATTCCTCAACCCTCCGTCTGTTGTCATTTTAGGCTTGCCCATAGCTCTTTTGGCTTCTTCAATCTGCATCCAATCACTCTTTACTAGGGCATCCTCAGGCCTCCTTTGAACATGGCCATACCACGTTTAACAAATTTCACGAAGCTTGTCGTTGATCGTGGCAACTCCCAAAACAGCTCTAATATGCACATTCCTTACTTTATCCTTCCTAGTTTTACCGCAAATCCATTTTAACATCCTCATCTCAGCCACACAGCTTTTTAATATGACTCTCTTGACTACCCGACATTCCGTCCCATACATTATAGCTGAATGCACAACAATCCTATAGAATTTTTCTTTGAGCTTTAGAGGGATACACTGGTCACATAAGTCTCCGATGCACCGCTCCACTTCATCCATACCACTTTAATTCTCTATGAGATATCATTCTCTATGTCACCTTCTTTATTTATATTAGACCAGAGATATCTAAAGTAGTCACTTTGAGGAATCTCTATCTCCTAAATTTTCACCATTTCATTATCCTTCATAGAGTGGCTAAAGTTACCCTTCACATCCTTTGTCTTTGAACTACTAATCTCAAAACCTCTTATTTCCAATTTTGATCTCCATAGCTTTAATTTAGTGTTAATCCCTGTTTTAGTCTCATCCATTTAAACAATGTCATTTGCGAAGAGCATACACCAAGGGACCTCGTTAAGCATGCTCGTGATTAACTCATCCATGATAAGCACCAATCAATAGGGGCTTAAGGCTGATCCTTGATGTAACCCAATTAGGATTGGGAATTCCTTACCTTGACCTCCCACAGACCTTTCACTAGTCACCACACCCTCATATGTGTCCTTAATTATATCCACCCATGTACTCGACACCTCTATTTTTACCAAGATATGCTAGATTAAATCTCTAGGAACTCTATCATAAGCTTTTTTCTAGATCAATAAAGATCATGTGGAGATCCTTCTTTTGGGCTTTATAACTCTTTCCATGATCCTCCTCAATAGGTAAGTTACCTTTATGGTTGATCAACATGGCATAAATCCAAATGGTTTCTTCGAGATATTAGTTTCTTTTCTCAGGTGGGCTTCAATAACCTTCTCTCATAGTTTCATAGTAGGACTCATTAGTTTTATGCTTCCATAGTTATTGTGGCTCTGAATATCTCTTTTATTTTTGTATACTGGTACGACAATGCTTCTCCTCCAATCATCTGGCATTTTCCTTATGTTCATAATCTTGTTAAACAACTTGGTTAACCAAACAACACCACAAATTGCTAAGGTTTTCCACACTTCTATTGAGATCTCATCTGGGCCTAGTGTTTTGCCCACTTTCATCTTTCTCAAGGCTTCTATAACATCCGCCACACTAACCTTTTGAACATAGCTATGACATGTGAGGTCTTGTTAAGTAAAACCATCTTCTGGGTCATTACTACTCGAACTATCTATATTTAGTAGCGCACTAATATAGTCATCCCATCTCTTCGCAATGTCCTCATACCTTACTAACACTCTTTCATCATCATGGTTGATACATCTCACCTGGTCAAAATCTTTGCTCTTCCTTTATCTCATATTAGCTATCTTGTATTTAGCTTTTTCCCCTTCTTTTGTGTTTAGGTTAGTGTAAAGATCCTCATATTTCTTTGTCTTATCCATCCGCACACTCTTCCTAGCTTCGTTTCGGGGCATCATAATTTCTCTTCTTATCTTCTGCATTTTTAGTTCTTTGCCATGCCTTAAAACAAACTTTCTTGGTCTTAATTGTTGCTTGGACCTCCGCATCCCACCACCACGTCTCTGTAGGGCCTTGACGACTACCCTTTGCTTCCCCTAGCACTTCTTTGGTAACCCTCTTAATATAGGTCATCATCTAGGTTCACATCACATTGGTGTCTACTCAAAGTCCCACTTTCCTTGTTTGACCACGTTATCAATAAAAGTACTTAGGGTCTCACCTTTTAATCTTACCACCTTATCTTAGGGAATATAGGTTCCTTCCTCCATGCTTCCGTGCACCGAGACATATGTCTAGTACCACCAGTCTATGTTGAGTGGTTAGACGTCGACTCTCCCCTGGTAGAACCTTACAGTCCTTACACAACATTCTGTCTTCCCTTATTGTTAGGAAGAAATCAATTTGACTAATATGATTCCTGCCAATGTGGCTGTCACCTCCGTTAGGTCAGCTTCTTGGTTGGTTGTGGCCCTCCACAAGGCCAACGTGCCACCGTGGCTGCCTTCTTGCTGCTGAAGTTCTGAATCATGTCTTGGTGGCTTGGAAGATGACGTGTGATGGTAAGATGGGTAGGTTTAGGTGGAACCCGACCTGAAATTTCCTTTGTTGCCCCTCCTCTTTGCATTAGGCTTCTTGGCTCTTGTCTTTAAGCCCATGTGGGCTTTTGAGTTCTTAAGTTGTATTAATTGTGTGTCATTTGGTTGTGGTTACCCGTTTGGGCCTGAGAGGTAGTCCGTAATGGGCTCTTGTTACCCTATCAAGGGTTTGTAATTCTCCCTTCCCCTCTTTTTAATGCATTTATTACCCACCCAAAGAAAAAAAGTGCTCTCTTTGTGCAAAAAAGGTGTTCACAATGAGAAGATCATAAGCTACCACAAAGTCCAGGATAGAGGTGCCCTCCTCGTTCCTCTCCCCCAACCGTAGCCACCGTGGACACCTTCATATCATCTACGATCCCGCCAACATGTCCATTCAAGTCACCTCCAATAATAATTGATTCATCATGATTAAGGTAGTGAATTCCCAATTACAATTGCGTTACATTAAGGATCAACTTTATACCTTTAGTTTTTTGTGCTTATTATGAATGAATTAACCAGAGACATTCAAGATGAGGTTCCTTGGTGTATGCTTTTTGCTGATGATATTGTTTTGGTGGATGGGACAAAAGCATGGATTAACGCCGAGTAGTAACGGAGATCAACCTTGGAATCAACAATATCTAAGATAAGTAGAACAAAGATGGAGTATATGGTGTGTAACTTTTGTTACTCGAGGACGGATAATGAGGTGGTGCAAATTGATGAGAGGGAGGTTCCATAAAGTGATTATTTTAGGTATATGGGCTCAATCATAAATAAAAAAGGTGATATAGAGGATGACGTTTCGCAAAGAATTAAAATAAGATAAATAAAATGGAGAGATGCTTCCACAATGTTGTGTGTTTGATGTATTCCTTTGAAACTTAAAGGAAAATTTTACAGGACAACCGTACAACCGGCTATGATGTTTGGTGTGGAATGTTGGGCAGTTAAGAAGCATCATGTAGATAAACTTGGTGTGGCAAAAATGAGGATAGATGAGTGGTAAAACTAGGAAGGATAAAGTAAGGAATGATCATATTAAAGTTGGTTTGGAGTTGCTCTGATACATGATGAGCTATGAGAAAGTCGTTTGAGGTGGCATGGCCATGTTCAACAAAGGCCTTTTAGATGCTCTAGTACGGAGTAGTGATTTGATTTAGATTGAAGGATCGTAAAGAGCTAAGGGCAGACTTAAAATGACCTTAGGAGAAGTGGTGAGCTGATCATAGGGCAATGATCCATGTAGTCGACCCCATTTAGTTGTGATAAGGCTGATTTATTGTTGTTGTTTTATTCATATACTATCACATGTATTTGATATAATATGCACAGAAATCATACTTTTCTTTTTTAGCTTAACATCCATCATGCTTAATCCTGCCCCCCCTCTCTCTCTCTAAAAAAAAA
>NW_024870513.1:279587-380376 GCF_013358625.1 Macadamia integrifolia | reverse complement strand
AAAAAAAAAAAAAAGAATACCCCGACACCCCCTAAAAGGAAAATTAAAGGCAATGAAAAGTTCACCCTTTTCCAGAATTTATTCTTTGTAACTTATTGATAGTTCATTTATGATTATCTTATCACGCAGGCGTGGATATGCTACTGAGAGGCAGAAGGGTTTACTCATTGCTGAAAAATTGGATTACCTACAGTCGAAACTTCTGCAAAAAATCTTCTTCATCCTTTCTAAACCACTGGGAAAAGTTGGATGGTGGATAAATGAGGTGATTGGCTAACTTGTGAGACACACAATGTCTCTCATAGGTTATTGCATCTGTTTGCTGATTGCTTTTCTTGATATGATATCAGAAATCTTTTATTGTTGGAGAATATTTCATTCCTGAATATAGTTCTTGCAATATATTTTTGGATAACAAGGCTAACGTTTTAAAATATTATGATATTATCTTTGTCTTTGTTGTCAGTGCTATTACAGTGATCTGCCAATGTAAGAATGTATTGCTGCTTCTCTTGTTGTATCAGAAGCTGCTATGAAATTATACAAATCAATACAAAAAGCTTTACCTCCACTATTTTCAGTCAACTCTATGAATCTTGGTACTTCTTTTCAATGTTTCCATTCTAGCAAAGTTATAAAATGCCTAGCATAAGGTTGATCTAACAAATTGCAAGGTTCATGGTTAAATGGATTTTGCAAAAGTTTTATCATTTTAGGGCTGATTACCAACTTGACAGAACCTCCTTTCTCTGGGCTGGAGCATCGTGGTGCAAAAAATGCTGACCTAATTAAATTGCTTTAGTGTGATCCATTGTATAATACATAGTTGTCAGTGCGACAAGGCAACTAAGGTGGTGGCCAGGCACCTAAGTGACCTAGGCATGCATATTATGTACATTTCAGCCCTAAGCCCCTAATGAGATGTCTGATGCACACCTGAATTTAGCAGAGAGGGATTCAGTTTCCTTAATTCTCACAGAGTGACATGTTGCAAGACTCACAATTTCTAATCCTAAATGCTTGAGCTAATAAGCCTGCAAAAATGTATTACACACGACACCCCACACACACAAATGGCTCTACATGTGACGCCATCACGTGGTAGTGCTATCACGTAGTACTGAGCAGTACGTGGCGTAGGGGCACAAAAGCGCACAACACAAGCCCCTTGCACTTACCAGGGGTTGAACACCTGACCTCCTGGCTCTGATACTATGTCACAACTATTTATCCCAAAAGCTCGAGTATTAATAAGGGCTACAACAATGTATTTCATCACACAACACATAGTCCATAGTTTGACCTCTTCAGCTCTTCTCATCTCCCCTTCTTTTTTTTTTTTCTTTTATAAACATTTATGATCCCATGCATTTCAGTGCACCTATCCAATGTGCTCACACTAATAAAAAAAGTCAGGGAGTTATTAATTTTGTATAATTCAAAAATTAAAAAAATAAGCGCAATACACAAAGCTGTCTGCCTTGGTTACAAGCCTGGACAAGGTGGGCGCTGTTTTGCAAATAGAAAGGTATGACCATGCCTAGTATGGTAGTACCTGCAACAACGCTATGCAATGCCTTGACAACTATGGTATATTATATTCGTGGCATTAAAGTTTTACCAGGAAACAGTTTGTTGTACAACTAATTCTCTTCTTCTGTGCTGTTAATGGTTTTCTTTTGTTATGTACCGTGATTTATTTGCCCTTCCAGTGCACTTTTTGTTGCAATTTTATCTTTATACCATGGGGATGTGTTAACTTATTAGGGTTGATGTGTTTGCTGTTTCTTTCTAAGAACAGGCATTAAAAAATGCAAGCCAGACAGGGCAAGCTCAAGTTTGGGCTGAGAAAGTCAAGCATTGGTTTAAGGAACCAATTTTTTATCCAGAGTCGTATTCGTATGATGAAAGTGTTCTTGATAATCAACTGGGAGTTGGTAAACTATCTGAGAATGACCTTCCTATTTGGCTTGCCGCACAAAGGGCAGTGTCTCGTTATGAAGGCATTTTATCATCAATTGGGCCTCGCAGGAGGCTCTTTAGAAAGTTGCTTATGTGGATTGGGCTTATACCTTCCAAGCCAGAAACATCAGTGAATATCGACGGTGACAGTGCAACTTCTGAAACTTACCTAAGGTTTGTTCAGTGCAAGTTCTTTTTTCCTGTTGTAGATGTTAATTCTAACAGTTCATTATCTACTGATCTGTCTGATCTGTCTTTCAATGGCTTCCCTTTGTGTTTAGTGTAATACCCCCAAATTTGGAACCTTAGAGTGGTATTTCTTTTATGTTGTTTTTCTAAGTCTATTTAAATATTTGAATTTAGGCTTTAATTAATAACCTAATGTGTTAGCCTAGTGGTTTGGTTTTGACATTAGTCAACTAGAGGTCTCAGGTTCAAATCTTGGTAGAAGTAAAGAGAGACATGAGAGGTACTGATTCTTCCTCCCATTGGTTAACATCCTTGTGTTTTAATTTTATTACTAGTTTCTTGAATAGGTACCTACAAGATTCTTGGTGTTGATTCTTGAATTGGGTTGCTGTCCTAATTCCAATCAGTTTCTTGGTTTCCAAGTATGATTCTTGAATTGGGTTGCTCTCCCTAATTCCAAATAGTTGTTGGTTTCTACCCGAAAGTTTGGGATTCTTCTTTTGGGACCCAAATCAAATCTAATTTATTCATTAATGATCTAGTTGAACTTCTCATCCAATAATTTAGGGTTTTTCATGGGACCCTAATTGTTTTAGGGTTATGGTTTTCCTTGGCACCCTGGTACCCAAATCAAAATAATTGATTAATCTAAAAATCTTACTTGGGACTTGTGGGACCCAAATCTAATATTCTTTTTGGGACCCAATGTGAGATGAGATTCTTTTCTTGGGATCCAAATCTAATCGTGAAACCCAATATTGTTAGGGGTTTCTTTGGGACCTACTGGTCGTTTTTAGATGAGGTTTTAGAGTTTTGGTGTTGTGCTTATGAGGGGTAATCGATTGTAATTTGGGGGCCAATGAAGGTCCCTAACATCAATTCTTGGTTGGATTTTTAAAAGTGTATTTTTGACCAAATCTTAATTTTTGAATTTCTTCAAATCTAGGCATGGGCTGAGGCCCATATTTTGATAGGTTCCCCTACCATGGAGTGAGAATTGATCCACTTTGGGATAGGATCTGACTCTCGATTTACGTGTTACTTAAAAACCCATGAAATTGGGGAAGATTAGGAGACCTGAACTTGTATTTCCCTAATTACTTTAAACCTAACTATTAACTTTTGGGCATACTTTGGGGGATTAGTAGAGCTGTCCTAGGGAAGGTTTCAGTCTGAATTTGAGGAGCATCTGATCAACGGATTGAGAGTAATTTCGTATTTACTGAAATGTGAAAGTTACACCTTAATATTAGAGTTGTTCTAATTACTTCTAGATTACTTCTCGTCTTCAGAAGGGTGATAATTCATGTCAAGGAGGATTGATTCCAGAGTTTTTCCTTCGCCTGAGTGTTGACGTTTGACTTTTGTTGACTTTTGAAGGGAAAGAGAGGTATTTGAAGTAGTTTTGAATTAGGAGATTAATGAGAGACATACCTAATTGTAGGTGGTGGTTGACTTGAGCATTCACGGCTTACAGAGTGGAAGTATGAGACATGCAGATAGAGGTAAGTCGATTATAGTGGGATTCCACCACAGATTTGTGGTTTGATTATATGATGTGATGTTTGGTATGTTTGTATCGTTGAGATATGCTGACCTATGCTTATTTGAATTGTGTTTATGTGTGAAATGAGTTTATGGGGTTGATTAATATTGATGGAGATGAATATTATTGTTTGATGTGTATTAATGTTGATTCTTACTTGTAGATTTTATGTGTTTTCATGTGTGTTCTTTTAAAGAAAGTTATTTTATGAAAGGTGATTTTGTGTAAAGGTGATTATGTGAAAGTGTAAAAAGAAAAGGTGTGTGAGGGTAAATAGACTGCACTGTACTAGATCAGAGAGGGAGCTGTAGGACTTATACCCATCGGCTGATTGTGGGGCCGAGTTTTCCTCTCATATTATGGGCGGTGGTAGCTTATTTCCCTCAATGCCGGCTAAAGTGTGATAAAAAGGGATATTTTCAATGTTTATGTTTTATTAAAAGTGTGATTTGGGAAACTACTATTTTCCCCTTACAGAACTGTTGAGCTTAATCCATTATTTTTACATCATGGATAATTGAGATGGAGATATGCTTGGAGCGGAATTCGGGCGACTTGAAGATTTCTTTATTTGTTTTTATTTCTATTTTCTTAGATGGATGTAGTGATGACATTTAGAGGTAAAATCTAATTATATCGATTTTGAATTTTAACTGGGATATACCTTAGATTGCCACCAGTAGGGGTACTTGAGATTTATGACAATGGTTGAATATTTGGTTTGAGATTTAAATTGAAGAAGTTTGTTATGAATGTTTTGTTGGTATTTGTCGATTGTTTGATTGCCCGTGAGGGCTGTACCCTCACCTGAAATTTGAGTTTGGGTTTGGATCGTGACATTCAAGGATGCTCCTATCAGTTTAAATTTATGTAACCTTTTATTTAGGTGAAGGTGGATGCCATAAGTTTACTTGATAATTACAATCTTAAAGTGGGTTGACTTCATGCCTTACCCAAAGAAGCTCTTTTTCATGGAGAGCAAGGATCATTCCTGAAAAGCATTATATTCGTCAATGGAGGAAACCAACATGTCTTGCTTAATAAGAATGAAATTGGATAACAGCAAGCCTTTCTCTGATGAGTCAGTGCCCCTGCTTGGTGGATAAGCTGCTTCATTAGTACCAGTTTACTGGAAATATTGAATCTTCTGTAGAGGTTATGAAATGGTTGTCGGTAAATGAGTAACAATGGGGAATAAGTGCTCCCTTTGAAAAACGTAGAGAAGTGGAGAAGCTTGAATTTTTTCTTTTCTTTTTTAAAGACAGCTCTCAAACAAAGCACTAGTATACGTATGTCATATCAAATTCTGTGTTGTAAAGTTTCCTTTTGTTCCCTTCTAGGTTGAATTTCAATTTCTTTTTGAAAGCTGGATGTGATGTAGGCCATAGACTGATTTGCATGACAAATGACTGAGCCATGATGAATCTTTTTCCAGGCCAATCTTCTTATCCAGGAGATCACTTAGCGACATATGGAGACCTGCAACAAGCGAATCTACTGGGAGTAATCCTTGGAAAATATTGAAATCTGCTATCTCTATTCTTTTCTCAGAGTCAGTTCTTCAGGTATCTCCAACCTATTAGAACCGCTTCTTTTCTTATATCTCAGTTCTAGACTACATAAGTACATAGTCTACACTATATATAGTGTATAATCTACATCAATACATAATACATAACACAAACGATCCAAAATAAATAAAATATTACATCAGCATGAGTTATCTCTCAACACTCAACACTCAACACTCAAGTGACAACATTCAACACTCAACACTCAATTCTACTCTATTTACAACTATATTCATAAAAAAAAAAATTGATTTTTGGGGAAGATGGGACTTACCTCATTGTTCCAAGTTGCCTTCCTTATGTAGATCAAGCAATATCCAAGTTTAGATTCAATTTTGTTGGGCACAAGGAGGAAATCTTGAGTGTTTCCCCAAGTTCCCACTTCAAAGAGAAAAAAGTAAGGGGGGAGGGTTGAATTTTAGAGAATAGAAGCCTTGGTTTCTTTTAAAAGTATCTTATCTAAGAGCTGGTTCCACCCAAAGGGTCAAACCAAGTGGTTTAGTCGAAAAATTTAGTCGAAACTTGTTGAAACAAGTTGAAACATGTCGAAACTTGTGATGTTTTAATCTCACAAGCTAAATGGTAGCGGTCTCCTGTAATACGGTCGAAACATGCGAAATGTCGACCGTATTGGTCGACTTCTTGAACCATGCTTGTCCTTCAGAGTTAGACCCCCTATTACTGTTCGAAAGGGTAAAAGAGCTTGTATTAATCCTATAGCCCAATTTGTTCCTTGTGATGCTCTATCTTCTGCAGGCATTGCTTTTATAATTACTCTTTCTTCTGCTTCCATCCCCAAAATTGTTACTGAGGTTATGCCAGACCCCAAGTGGAAACAAACCATGTTTGAGGAAATGATGGTACTTGAGAAGAAAAACTGGTTGATCTTCCTAGGGGAGAATTCCAATTGGATGCAAGTGGGTCTATACAGTCAAGTAATGATCATATGTTGCTATTGAGAAGTATAAGGCAAGATTGGTGGCCAAAGGATACAATTAAGTTTATGGAATTGGTTATCAAGAGATCTTTTCTCCTATGGCCAAACATAACTCACTAAGAGTTCTTTTTCCTGTGGCAGCAAATAGAGATTGGCCTTTATATCAGTTGTATGTGAAGAATGCCTTCCTCCATGGAGACTTAGAGGAGGAAGTGTATATGCAGCCCCCTCTTGGCTTCAAGTTTCTGGCAACTGATGGAAAGGTGTCTCCTAAAGAAGGCACTTTATGGTCCAAACAATCACCAAAGGCTTGGTTTGAGAGGTTTAGGCAAGCCAGTCTGAAAAATGAATATTCCCAGAGTCAAGCATAGCACACGTTATTATTATTTTTTGATGAATAAATAATTCATTACCAAGGAGAAGAATATACAAAGAGAAAGGGGCAAAAAGAAGCAAACTCACACGGGGGCCTAAGGGGGGCTAAGCCCTAAATAAGCTAGCTAAGGGATACATCAATTGGGGGCGGGAATGGTAGTGGCAGAGAGGCCTCAGGAGACAACAATGAGCCCTTTCCTTGAGGTGTCACGAACCGAGTGAAGACTGAGGGATTTGAGTCGTAAAAAGCGAGCTTTCCGATTGTGTCACATATGGTGGAGCCACTAAAGGTCATGTCAATCCAAATCCATTCCTGGGGGAGGGGAAGGATGGGACGGGGGGAAGGCCAGCAAGAGCGGAGGACCTTTTTCCAAGTAGAAGCAGAAAAAGGGCAAGAGAAGAAAAGATGGTCAACATCTTCAGTACCATTCCGGCAAAAAGAACAGGAGGTGGGAGCTTGGATGTGGCGATAGTCGAGGAAAGACCGTGTAGGGAGGTAATAGGAGAGGGCTTACCAACGGTGAAGCTATGGCAAGGGATGTGCCCTTTAAACTAGATAATGTTTTGCTAGGGAATAAGAGGGTCTTTGGAGCGAATGAAGTCCTAAATAGAGGCGGAGGAGAATAGGCCCAAAGAGGAGGGCATCCAATTAACAGTATCTTGTAATCCTCTGTGGCCAAGGGGGATGGGAGGGAGGGAGGACCAAAGGTCTGCTAAGGGGGGAAGGAGAAAAGGAGGGGACCAGCCATCGGGGTAAAGGATGCAGGCCACAGTGGCAGAGCGAATCGAACCAGAGGAGGAGATGATTCTAGGGGAAACCAAGGGGAGAAGGATGCCAGCAGGGTGCCAGGGGTCAAGCCAAAGCGAGGTGGAGGAGCTATTGCCAATAGTGCAGGAAATGACAGTGATGGCAAGAGGTCAGGAATTGAGGATACAACACCAGATCCAGGAAGCATCAAGGGAAAGGGTGTGTTTGAGATTTTAAAATGTAACCGCAAGCGTACGGATCAGTGTAGCTACGGGTCGAACACAGGGAGAGCAGCCACTTTATTTTTTTTTTGCTTCTTTTAATAATGCAAAAGTGAACCGATTAATGATTGTGATCTAATTCTAATTATCGTCCTAAATATATGTATCTAAAATAACGTCCTTACCATTTGTCATCTAAGAATTTAAACACGCAAGCCACGCAGTTAAAATTAAATAAAGAAATAGATGAAAATAAACACCCCACGCAATTAAAAAGCAATTAAGGAAAAAAAAAAAAACTGAAATAAAAGTAATGTAAAAGAAAGGGGATAAAGCTAGAGAGAGACTCACAAGGAGGTTTCTCTACTTAGCCCGAGGGATGCATCATAATATGAGCTTCCCTACTTGACCAGAGAGTCACTTTTACAAGGGTTATTCTACTTGGCTTTAGGGAAAGTGAGACAATTAAAAAAAAAAACAATAAAATGATGGTTCTATGGCTAGGAGGGGCAAAGCCAACACATACACTAGCCATAAATGTTGGGGGAAAGGGATAGCAATAATGTAATGACTGAAATTAAAATCCTAAATTAAGAAAGAAAGGGTAGTTAGAAGAGGGAATGAGAGGGGGGAGAGAAGACTACTGAAGGAGCCTACTTACTTAAATTTCAACCCTTAAACTGAAAACTTGATCGATTTGAGATACTGCCAGTACTAAAAACCAGATCTGGAATAAACCAAATCTGAAATTTCTAGTGCTAGAGAAAACAAATCTGAAAAAAAAAATTGAACTTGAAAGACATGCTTCATAGCTTATTCTTGTCACCTAGAACTTAGCCTAGAACTAGAACTTGAAAATTACAACTTCAATTATATAAACAATAAAAATAAAAGACTGAATAAAAAAAAAAGTGCTTGCATTAATTGAATAAAAAGAACTTACAAAAGTGTTTAAAACATAAACCTAGAACTAGAGCTAGAGAAATAGAAAACTACAGAAAGAGATAGAGCAACTAAGAAAAAACCCTAGAAGAAGAATGAGGTGCCTCCTCCCCTTCTGTTAATTCTATTATATAGAGCATGGGGGAGGGAAGTTAACGATTTTAGCTTATAAAAAAAAATATATTTTTTTATCTTGTTGATGAAGTGGAGGAGAGAGAAGAGAGAAAACGTGTGGAGAGAGATCTCCCATGATTTTTCTTGCTTGTATTTAGACAATATTCTATTTTAGTGGGAAATTCCATCCATGCCCTTCTCTTTTATTTTTTTTTCTTCTTTCCTATTTTTTCTCTTTATTTTCTCTCTCTTCTTCAAACTTGTGTACAACCATCTTGGCCGACCTCCTTTAAGTGATGAGGAGGAGAGAGAAAATCTTCTTAAAAAAACCTCAACAAAATGGCAGCTAAGAGGTTCAAACTTGAGACCTCCTAATAAGCAAGGGATTTTGCAGACCACAACTCACCAACTATGCTAGGTAGTTGTTACCAAAAATGAATCTTCAATGGTAAAAGACAAGCTTTCCCATACACCAAACGGTAAGGAGATTGACCAAAGTTGGTCTTGAATGCAGTCCGATGGGTCCACTGGGCATCAAAGAGCCTAAGGGACCAATCCTTACGGTTGGGATTAACAGTTTTCTCCAAGATTTGTTTGATCTGCCTATTAGACACCTCCACTTGGCCACTAGTTTGGGGTGATAAGGGGTAGATAACTTATGGGTGATCCTATACTTTTTCATTAAGGCCTCAAAAGGCCGATTACAAAAATGAGTACCCCTATCAATAATTATTGCACGTGGTGCACCAAAGCGGGAAAAAATGTTCTCTTTGAGAAAATGGACCACCACTTTGTGGTCATTAGATTTACAAGGTATGGCCTCTATCCATTTAGAAACGTAATCAACAGCAAAAAATATGTACAAATTCCCAAAGGAATTAGGGAATGGTCCCATAAAATCGATGCCCCATACATCAAAGATCTCAACTACCAAAATAGGGTTGAGGGGCATCATGTTCCTCTTATTGATACGGCCAAAAGACTGATAGGCGGGACAAGCCTTACAAAAATCAAAAGCATCTCTAAAAAGAGTGGGCCAATAAAATCCGCACTGGAGAACCTTTGCGGTAGTCTTCTTAGGTCCAAAGTGTCCACCACATACATAATGATGGAAAAAGAGAGAATATAATGTTGCTCATGATCAGGAACACATCGTCGGATAATCTGATCTGGACATATCTTAAACAAATAAGGATCATCCCAGAAAAAGTGCTTAACTTGGGAACAAAACCTATACTTATCTTGGGTGGATCAGTGATCCGGAGTCACACTTGAAACTAAGAAGTTGACATTGTCAGCAAACCATGGTTCACTGGACACTGCAAATAACTGTTCATCTGGAAAGTTCTCGTTGACTGGAGAATCGACAGTCAAGGAATTGGGAAGCCAGGATTAATGGTCTGCAACTAGGTTTTCAACTCCTTTTTTATCCCTAATTTCTAAATCAAACTCTTGCAAAAGTAAAACCCACCTAATAAGACGGGCTTTGGCATCCTTCTTCTGAACTAGGTATCTAAAAGCAGAATGATCAGTATACACCACCACATGTGAACCAACTAAGTAAGATCGAAACTTTTCTAATGTAAACACAACAACTAAAAATTATTTTTTAGTGGTTGTATAATTGAGTTGTGCATCATTTAAGGTCCTACTAGCATAGTAAATGACAGTGGACAACTTATTAATCCTTTAACCAAAACCGCTCCTATGGTAAAATCCGAAGCATCACACATCAGTTCAAAAGGTTCAGTCCAAACAAGTGGTTGAACAATAGGTGCATTGGTCAACTCCTTCTTAAGTTGTTTGAAGGATTCTAGGCACTCTTTTGAAAACTCAAAAGTTTGATCTTTGGCAAGTAATGAAGTGAGAGATCGGGTTAACTGACTAAATTTCTTAATAAACCTTTTGTAGAAGCCCGCATGCCCTAGAAAAGACCGGACATCCTTAACAGATTGAGGAGGTGGTAAATTATCAATTAAATCCACTTTGGCTCTATCTTCCTTAATTCCCTCCTTGGATATTACATGGCCTAAAACAATACCAGATTTAACCATAAAATGGCATTTCTCCTAATTCAAAACCAAATTCTTAGATATGCATATTTTCAAAACTCGGGAAAGATGATGAAGACATTTAGAATAGGAATTCCTATGAATTGAAAAGTCATACATAAATACTTCTAAGAATTTTTCGACCATAACAGAAAAGATGCTCATCATGCATCGTTGGAATGTAGCAGAGCATTACAAAGCCCAAAGGGCATACACCTATAAGAAAATGTTCCATATGGGCATATAAAAGTGGTCTTATGTTGGTCCTCTAAAGCAATTGGGATCTGGTTATAGCTGGAATATCCATCAAGAAAACAATAGTATTCATGTCCAGCTAACCTCTCTAACATCTGGTCAATGAATGACAATGGGAAGTGGTCCTTCTAGGTTGCCACATTAAGTTTTCTGTAACCTATGCACACTCTCTTGGAATTAGTTCATTATTGGGATTAGGAACTACAGTCAACCCAGACTTCTTAGGCACTATGTGAACTGGGCTTACGCATTGGCTGTCAGAAATAGGATAAATTATTCCGTGATCCAAGCACTTTAAGATCTCTTTCTTACTGGCTTCCATCATCACTGGGTTAGCTCTTCTTTGGGGTTCCGTGGATGGTTTGGAATTGTCCATAAGATGTATATGATGTTGCACAACAGAAGGGCTTATACCTTTGATATCAGCCATGGTCCAACCTAGGGCTTCCTTATTATCTTTTAACACTTTAAGGAACTCCTCTTCCTGGCTAGAAGTCAAATTTGAAGAAATTATTACAGGAAGAATCTGGTTAGGCCCTAGGAAAGCATACCTCAAATTAGATGGCAACTCCTTAAGATTTAGCTTAGGGGGCTCAACTATGGAAGGTTTGGGAATGGATTTGGAAAGGTGTTTTAAGGGTTCCACAGGTTTGTGAAAACTCAAGACTTCAGAAAAGAAATTTTCATTGTCATCATCCAACTCATCTATACACTCTTAAAATTCTAAATCAAAATAATATCAAAGTTGGTAATTAAATCGTCAGAAAAATCTAGAAAATCCTCAAGCATATTGATCTCTTCTTCTATATGTGGTTGCTTGCCTATCCTAAACATGTTGAACTCAATAGTTTGGTTGCCAAAAGATAACCTTAGGAAACCATTCCGGCAGTTGATTAATGCATTACTGGTAGCCAAGAATGGTCTTCCTAGAATTATTGGGATCTCATCCTTGGTTGAGAAGGGCTTGGTATCTAACACAATGAAATCAACAGGGAAAATAAATTCCACCACCTTTAGTAAGACATCCTCAACCATCCCTTTAGGAATCTTAACAGACCTATTTGCCAACTGAAGAGTAGTTCCAGTGGCTTTCAATTCTCCCAATCCTAGTTGCTTATACACATGGTAATGTAAAAGATTCACACTTGCGCCAAGGTCAAGTAAGGCATGCTTAATGTAGGTGTTGCCTATGACACAAGATATCGTAGGGCTCCCTGGATCCTTATACTTGGCTGCTATAGGCTGAGTAATTATGGAACTAATGTTACCTGCCAAGAACGCTTTTTTGGGCACACTAGTGATACGTTTGTGAGTACACAAATCTTTCAATACCTTTGCATAGGCGGGGATCTGGGATATGGCATCCAAAAGAGGGATGTTCACTTCTACCTTTTTAAAGACTTTTAAAATTTTAGCCATCTAAGCAATCTTCTTTTTGTTTACCAAGCGATTAAGAAATGGGACAGGAGGAACATAAGGATTGTTAGGGATTTTCTCATTTTCAGAAGAATCATTTTTTGTTTCCTCAACCAATTCATCTTTGATTTCAAAAGAATCTTTAAGTTCATCAGACGAACCTAAAACAAGAGGCACACTTGTGTCCTTAACTGAAGGAGAGTTAATAAGAGTAATAGATGGGGAAGATTTGGATCGCTCTGTTGGTACTTTGTTCCACTCCTAAGGGCATAAACAATATTACATTGGTTAGAGGGCCCTTGTTGGGTCTGACCTTGTACTATATTCAGTGGTGCATTAGTTGGTGCTTGTGAACTAACAGGCTGATGATGTCTAGGGTTAGGCTCTGGTTGACTGGGTAAAGTTCCTTTCTCCCTCTCACGCATAATTGAGATAACTTGGGTGAGTTCTCTCGTAAGATTTGGATGGCTTGTCATGAGGAGGGCCATATTTTTTTCCAAGTCACTTATTCTACTTGCCTCTCCAGCGTTGGTAAACCCAAGGGGTTGCTGATAAGATGATAGAAGAGGGGCCCTAGGAAAACTAGCCTGAGGTCCTACATTTGACCTAGGAATAGTATTTTGGGAAAAAGATTGTTGTGTAAAGGGAGGCCTTTGGGGTCCAGGTTAACCTTAATTATGAAAATTAGAAGGCCCTGCTTGGTTGCCCTGATTTCAAGAGAAATTTGGGTGATTTCTCCATCCTGGATTATAGGTGTTACTATATGGATTATTCTGGTATAAGGCATTAACACTATCATTAGAAGTGCCCTCAGAGGTGTTGGGGCATTCTTCTATGACATGTCCAGGGGACTGGCACTAAGCACAAATCTTAACCAAATTGATTGATGATGACTCTCTAGGAACAATAGCCTCAATTCTCTTGATTAGGCTATCCAAGTGGGCTTCCTTGGCTACTATCCCATCCACAAAATACCCTTTTCCTCCTATGGTTCTTTCACTCTCTTGGGTTGATTCCCACTCACGGGTTTTGTCAGCTAAGTCAAGTAAGAATTCCTATGCCTTTCCTTCATCTGTAAAGGATGTGAATCCCTCAGGGCATATAGACTCTATCATTTGTTTAGTTACCCTCATAAATTATTTGACATAAATGCCATAAGTCTAGGCTATGGTGATGGCATTCTTGGAGTAGATCCTTGAATCTCTCCATAAGTTTGGAAAAGGACTCATTAGGCTTTTGCCTAAACTGAAGGATATCACTTCTAAGCTTATTGGTCTTGTGAGTTGGGAAAAACTTCTTAAGGAAGACAACTGTGAACTGTTCCCATAAGGTTATGGAATTTATGGGTAACCCATACTACCACTTCTTAGCTTGGTCTTTTAATGCAAAAGTGATAAACCTAAGCTTAACAGCATCATCAGAAAGCTGTTGGATCTTAATTAGAACACATACCTCTTCAAATTCCCTTAGAAATAGGTATGCGTCCTCAGAGGTCAACCCATGGAAGTGGGGCAACATAGTGATGTATTGAGATTTGAGTTCAAAATTATTGCCTTGGGCTTGTGGTAGAACTATACAGGAAGGTTGGGCTGTTCTAGCAGGGTAGAACCTATCTTTCAGAGATTTAGGTGAAGGGTTTTGATATTGGTGTCCCATATTGAAAGGTTTTAAAGAGAGCAAACATATAGGGTCACTACTTGTTGGATCTCTTCTTTCTAACCGATTCTTAGTATTACGTACCCACCTAACACTCATGCAACCGAAAACTACCCACAACTAGAGTAAGACAAGCATAAAAGAATGGATAGCAAAAATTTTTTTTTATGATTTTTTTATTTTATTTTATTTTATTTTTTGCTTTTTGAGAGCTTACCGACAGGGATCCGGGGTTGCTCAGGTCAATTCCTAAGGTATTACTACAGGGCGAAACCTGTCTTTATCATACTGTGAGGCATGGTGACTCCACTGACACAACTATTATTGCAAGTCGTTCTTCTCAGGAATTCAATAAAAGAAAAGGAAAAACAAAACAAAACAAACAAAGCACTCCGATTTACCAAAAGAAAGCGAAAAATAACATGGAACTGTCTCCCTTGCAATGGTGCCAAAAACTTGTTTGAGATTTTAAATTGTAACCGCAAGCGTACGGATCAGTGTAGCTAGGGGTCGAACACAGGGAGAGCAGCCACTGTATTTTTTTTTTTACTTCTTTTAATAATGCGAAAGTGAACCGATTACTGATTGTGATCTAATTCTAATTACCATCCTAAACATATGTATCTAAATTAACATCCTAACCATTCGTCATCTAAGAATTTAAACACACAAGCCATGCAATTAAAATTAAATAAATAAATAGATGAAAATAAACACCCCACACAATTAAAAAATAATGAAGGAAAAAAAAAAAACTGAAATAAAAGTAAAGTAAAAGAAAGGGTATAAAGCTAGAGAGAGACTCACAAGTCGGTTTCTCTACTTAACCCGAGGGATGCATCATAATATGAGCTTTCCTACTTGACCAGAGAGTCACTTTTACAAGGGTTACTTTACTTGGCTTTAGGGAAAGGGAGACAATTAAAATGAAAACAATAAAATGATGGTTCTATGGCTAGGAGGGGTAAAGCCAATACATACACTAGCTATGAACCTTGGGGGAAAGGGATAGTAATAATGTAATGACTGAAATTAAAATCCTAAATTAAGAAAGAAAGGGTAGTCAGAAGAGGGAATGAGAGGGGGGAGAGAAGACTACTGAATGAGCCTACTTACTTGAACTTCAACCCTTGAACTGAAAACTTGATTGATTTGAGATACTACTAGTGCTAAAAACCAGATTTGGAATGAACAAAATCTGAAATTTCTAGTACTACAGAAAACAAATCTGAAAAAAAAAAATTGAACTTGAAAGACATGCTTCATAGCTTATTCTTGTCAACTAAAACTTAGCCTAGAACTAGAACTTGAAAATTACAACTTCAATTGTTTAAACAATAAAAATAAAAGACTAAATAAAAAAAAGTGCTTGTATTAATTGAATAAAAAGAACTTATAAAAGTGTTTAAAACATAAACCTAGAACTAGAGCTAGAGAAAGAGAAAACTAGAGAAAGAGATAGAGCAACTAAGAAAAAACCCTAGAAGAAGAATGAGGTGCCTCCTCCCCTTCTGTTAATTCTATTATATAGAGAATGGGGGAGGGAAGTTAACGATTTTAGCTTCTAAAAAAAAAGATTTTTTTTTATCTTGTTGATGAAGTGGAGGAGAGGAGAGAAAACGTATGGAGAGAGATCTCCCATAATTTTTCTTGCCTTTTTTTTTCCTATTTTTTCTCTTTATTTCTATTTTTCTCTCTCTTCTTGTGCAAGAAACCCCCTTTGGCTGATTTTTCTTGCTTGGATTTGGACGATATTCTATTTTAATGGGAAATTCCATCCATGCCCTTGTCTTTTTTTTTTCTTTCCTATTTTTTCTCTTTATTTTCTCTCTTCTTCAAACTTACGTACAACCATCTTAGCCGACCTCCTTTAAGTGATGAGTAGGAGAGAGAAAATCTTCTTAAAAAAACCTCAACAAAATGGCAGCTAAGAGGTTCGAACTTGAGACCTCCTAATAAGCAAGGGATTTTACATACCACAACTCACCAACTACACTAGGTAGTTGTTTTTACCAAAAACGAATCTTTAATCACTGGATGTGGTCCATCAATCCTTGTTGGCATTTGGAATATTCCTTATACCCTTGGGACAATTACAGATGGGCTGGTTCTACATCTCGATTCAATTTTGATCCATTATTTTTTTTTTGGACCGAAAAGAATAATCACTTATACGGTTGATCAAACGAATGTGTACTTGTAATTGAACACGTCTATCTTGCTCAGAATTTCGTCCTCTTCGCAACCATGAAAAGAAATAGGACATCTTTACGTGTAAAATTAGAGATATAGAGCCTGATAGTCCTTAAGGCCTTGAAATTATAAAACCTGTAAAAAAAGAGTAAAACCCAAGGTAGCTCGATTCTAAATATGTAAAATGCATGTTTTACTATACTAGATTTCGCACATAAATGTGCTCATCATGATTCCCCCACACTTAGACTTTGCTAGTCCTCGAGCAAAACAAAAAGAAAAAGAATAAAAATAAAAAAAACCTAACTCACTTTCGTAGACCTTGATTTTTCAGAGGCCTAAGCCTCTTTCAGTCTTGGGACGACAAACGTTAGACCAGCTCATGGGGTAGAGGAATCTGGTGGCATTAGATCCTTTCCAAAGGAAGGCGTAGAGAAGAGAGTCAATGGCCTTGAAAGTGGAAGCAGGGAGTAAGAAGATATCTGACTAGTAAAGGCAGAGGGATTGGAGGATGTATTGGATGAGGATAAGGCAACTAGCATATGAGAGAAGCTTGCCTTTCCAAAGGTGAAGCCTTTTCTTGATGAAATTAAGGATAGGGGAACAATGGTGAGCGGAGAGACGAGAGGAAATGAGGGGGGAGACCAAGGTAACGGACAAGGAGGAATCTTAGGGAGAAACCAGAGATGGAAAAAAGCTAAGCTTGACGCATATCAGAGGCACCTGAAAGGAAGAGGTTGGATTTGAGAAGGTTAATTTTAAGGCCAGAAAGGGACTTGAAAAGTTGAAGGGAGGTCATGATGTTGGTGATGGAGGCTGGGTTAGCTTTATAGAAGATCATGAGATCGTTAGCAAAAGGCAGGTGGGTTAGCAAAAGGGCTTTACATTTGGGGATGGGGGGGATAAGGAGTTGGTTAGTGGAGGATTGGATCGAGGGGGAAAGAACTTCGAGAACCAGGAAGAAAAGGAAGGGAGAGAGGGGGCACCCCTGCCGAATGCCCACCGTGGAGGAGAAATAGCCTGTGGGACTCCCATTGATGGGGACAGAGCACACATTATTTACTCGGTGAGGTAATGAAACCATCACAACATTGATTGTTTATGTTGATGATATCTGGATATAAATATGATGAAATAGCTAGGTTGAAAGCCTATTTGGCCAAATAATTTGAGATTAAGGATCTAGGACACTTGTAAGTATTTCTTGGGAATTGAAGTGTCAAGGTCTAAAAAGGGAATCAAGATATGACAAAGAAAATTTATGTTAGACCTGTTGAAAGAAACATGGATGGTGGTTCGTAAACTGGTAAGTTCTCCTATTGAGAAAAGTCATAGCTTAGTAAGTTCTCCTATTGAGAATAGTCATAGCTTAGAGAAGACTATGTTCCTTCCCTCATTGATGCAAGGAAATACCAGAGGCTAGTGGGGGAAGCTAATCTATTGTCCCTGACTCGCCTATACATTTCTTATACAGTGGGAGTAGTAAGCCATTTTATGCATGTGCCTAAAAGTAGGCACTTAGATGATGTGTACTGCATCCTCTCCGGGAAAAGGACTTTTGTATGCCAAGAACAATCACTTGAGGACAGAAGGTTACTTCAATGCTTATTGGGATGGATTCATCTCTAACGGATGATCTACATCTGGTTATTATACATTTATGGGTGGTAACTTGGTTATATGGAGGAGCAAGATTCAGCCTGTGGTAGCTAGATCTAGTGTAGATGTGGAATACATGGCAATGGCTCATGAAGTTTGTGAACTCATTTGGTTACATCTGTTGGTTCTTGAGTTAGGGTATAACACCGAAAGACCTATTCGACTCTACTATGACAATAAAGCAGCTATAAGCCTTGCACATAACCTAGTGTAGCATAATAGAACAAAGCACATTGAAGTGGACCGACATTTCATCAAAGAGAAGATTGACTCGCAACATTTGCACACCTTTTGTGAAGACAAATGATTAATTGGCAGACCTCTTCACCAAAGGACTCATCCCTCACCAGTTCAGTACCCTCTTATGCAAGCTGGAAATGTATGACATTTCTCCAGCTTAAGGGAGATTGCTGGAGATTATGTAATAGGGGTACTTTAGGAATTGTCTTTATATTAAGTTGTCCTAAGTTGTATTTTCCTTTTTTCTCTTTTACCTCCCTAGGGAGGACTTTGTAATTTCCCAAGTTATTAGTTTAAACCTAATATAGGTGGGAAGAGCCAAATGCTTTCCCACGATTTGCACTCTTCATCCTCTTTCTCCTCTCAACTCCTCTCCTTCTTCTTCCTTCATCTCTTCTCTTCTTCTCCCTCATCTCTAACCCTAATCTCTTTAATTTCCAACTCCGATAGCACGAAATCAGCAACAAAAGTTCATTGTCGAGCGACTTGGGAGCACAAAATGAATTGGAATTATTTTATGTTTCTTCTACAAGTTGATCTTCAATGATCAGCGGCGCCATCTCGTCCTTCATCATTGATGGTTTGTCTTCTTGCTCTTCCACCCACTATTGAACTACTGAGATCAGTTTGTCAAAGGAATATTCCATACTATTGGATATGACCATCAATTGGTTCTTAAATCCCTTGTATTGTCGCCAAGCCTCTTTGAGATTTGCTCCAACCTTTCACAAGTTCTCTTCCACAAGTTAAGAGTTGTTGGGGGATAGCAAACAAAAGGGTAGGATCCATGGTATTTACAACCAGGTTTGGCTTTGATAGTAGTTATCGCAGATTTGAGAGATGGATCTGTAGGTGATGGGCATAGATGAGAAAATAAGGATGGTCTGGGACTGTGAATAGTACCCCCGAACAATAACATGAATAGTACTTTAGAACAGAGATGAGATAAAAGAGAGGTACCAACCTCCACTTTAAAAAAACTGAATGAATGGAAAAGCCTCTTATAGATATTTATAAAACTGAATGAATAGTGAAATAAAACAGAATTCTAGAATATCCTAACCTCTGCAATCGTTGGCTGTTGTTGGAATGCCCATACTTGACTCAAATGACTATAAGACATAACTGACTAGGACACTTTCTAGACTAAACTAACTTGACTACTTAAGCAAATGGGATCCATAAAGTCTAATCCATATATTTAAATATGTGTACATAATTAAGACCCCGAATACATGCTTATAAAAGAGACCCATTACATTAATAAACCTAAAAGTAAGAGGCACAAGGTCCATGGGACCTAACCATGGGCCAAAATAAAGTCTTCTAAGGCCTGACTGACTAAATTGGACAATCTTAACTGCGCCACCTTGATAGATTTTTCTGCCAATTTGGACCTTCAGCTTTGAGGTTTGATTGTCATTAGTTCATGAGCCCAAGTAAAAGACATTCAGAATACTTTGGGACAACCAAGTTAGATACTAGCAAATGGAACAACAAAATAATCAAATCCTGTATCCTAATTGATTTTGGAGCCATTTTTCAAATATTAAATTTTGTTATGCAATTTGATCTGTACTCCAAGTAGAAAATTTTTAGTTTAAATTATGTTTCTTTCTTTAATAGAAATATGGAAAACCCTAGAAGTATGCGGGGTTGTTTGGTTAAGCAAGATGTTTAACAAGATTATAAGCACAAGGATGATGCCAGATGATTGGAGGAGAAGCATTTTAGTTCCCATCTAAAAAAATAAAGGGGATATCTAGAGTAGAAATAACTATAGAAGTATAAAACTGATGAGTCATAATATGAAACTATAAGAGAAGGTTATTGAAGCTTGCTTGAGAAAAGAGACTTATATCTCAAAAAATCAATTTGGATTTATGCCAAGTAGATCAACGATTGAGGTTGTTTACCTACGGAGGAGGATCATGGAGAGTTATAGAGCCCATAAGAAGGATTTCCATATGATCTTTATTAATCTAGAAAAAGCTTATGATAGAGTTCCTAGAGATATAATCTGGCACATCCTGGTAAAGAGGGAGAAGTCGAGTACATGTGGATGTATTTAAGGACATGTACGAGAGCGTAGTGACTAGTGTGAGATCTATGGTAGGTCAACGCAAGGAATTCCCAACTACAATTGGGTTACAGCAAGGATCGGCCTTAAGATTCTATTTGTTTACGCTTATCATGGATGAGTTAACCAAAAGCATGCTATACAAGGTCCCCTAGTATATACTCTTCGCAGATGACAATGTTTTACTGGATGAGGCTAAAGTGGGGGTTAATACTAAATTAAAGCTGTGGAGATCAAAATTGGAAATAAGAGGTTTAATGATTAGTAGATCGAAGACGGAGTTTATGATGCGTAACTTTATCACTCTATGATGGATGATGAAATTGCAAAAATTAAAGAGAGATTCCGTGAAGTGACTATTTAGATATCTGGGGTCAACCATAAATAAAGGTGATATGTTTCACAGAGATTTAAAGTGGGATGGATGAAGTGGAGAGGTGCATTTGGAGTGTTATGTGATCGGTGTATCCCTTTAAAGCATAAGGAAAAAAATTCTATAGGACTGTTGTGCGATTGGCTATGATGTACGAGGCAGAATGTTGGGTAGTTAAGGAGTGTCATATAGAAAAGCTATGTGCAGTAGAGTTGGGCATGTTAAGATAGATGTGTGGCAAAACTAGGAAGAATAAAGTAAGGAATGAGCATATTAGGGCTGATTTGGGAGTTATCCTGATTAATGACAAGCTCCGTGAAGTTGTTTGAGGTGGTAGGGTCATGTTCAATGAAGGCCTGAGGACACCCTCAGATGGAGCCTCTTGGATGGCAACGATCTATGTAGCCAACCCCATTTAGCTGAGATTCTCTTGACGTGATGGGCTGTGCCTCTTTTTGATGTAGATACAGCTGCATTTACCTGGTTGGACCAGCATGACCAGCTGTGGAAGCCAAGGGCCAAGAAGAACCAGTCCAACCCAGGTTTTTGGTCCAACAAGGGTTGGAAGTAGTTTAGTTTAATATTAAGTCTTTTATTTTCTAAGTCTTTTAATTTTCTCTAGTTTGTTTGGGGTAAGATATGTATGAAGTAGGAGTCAGTTTCAGTTTTGGAGTCTAAGTAGGAGTAGTCTTATTATTTCCCTTTAAATACTTGCATAAACTCAATGTTTGATTTTAAAGTGAATTTAATTTTAGAATTAGTGAATTTGTGCATGGTTTGTGATCCCCTCTCCCCTCTTGTGCGATTTTTCCTCTTCTCTCTAAGGCTACCCTATCAATTTGGTATTAGAGCATTTACCTGGTTGGACCAACATGACTGGTTGTGGAAGTCAAGGGCCAAGAAGAACCGGTCCAACCCAGGTTTTTGGTCTAACAAGGGTTGGAAGCAGTTACAAGTAGCTGATGTAGATACAACTGTATTTACTTGGTTGGACTAGCATGACTGGCTATGGAAGCCAAGGGCTAAGAAGAACCGGTCTAACCCAGCTTTTTGGTCTAACAAGGGTTGGAAGTAGTTTATTTTATTATTAAGTCTTTTATTTTCTAAGTCTTATTTTCTCAAGTTTGTTTTTGGTAGGATAAGTTTGAAGTAGGAGTCAGTTTCAGTTTTAGAGTCTAAGTAGGAGTCAGTTTCAGTTTTAGAGTCTAAGTAGGAGTAGTATTATTATTTCCCTTTAAATACTTGCATATACTAAATGTTTGATTTTAGAGTGAATTTAATTTTAGAATTAGTGAATTTGTGCTTGGTTTGTGATCCCCTTCCCCCTCTTGTGTGATTTTCCCTCTTCTCCCTAAGGCTACCCCATCAATTTGGTATCAGAGCCGAAGGTCCTCATTCCCCTTCTTCCCTTCCACATTCTCTGTTTTGGTTCCATCGAGAAAAAAAAAATTCAATCAATTTTGTCTAGAGAAGACAGAATCGATCCCCCCTATCTCACCGCCTCGTTTTTTTCACTCCACCATATCAATTGATCCCTCTCCTTCCCTGTTCTAGGGTTCTCCGAGTGAAAAAAAAAGGAAAGAAAGAGGAGCAGAAGTTCAGAGAAGGCAGAAAAGAGAAGGAAAAATATAAGTAGAAGAAGAGAAGCAAGAAGAAAGAGTCGAGAGAGAAGATCGAACTAAAAAAAATTGTCTCTATTGTAAAAATAGAGAAGTCGGAAACCCTTCCCTACAAGGTTCGAGTGACCAAAAAAAAAAAAAAAAAGAAGAGAAAGCAGAATCATAAGAAGAAGAAATAGGAAGGAGAGAAGAAGGAAAGTCGAGAAGAGAGAGAGATATAAGAAAGAAGAAGAAGGAGATAGCGGGAAAGAGAGAGAATCATACCTGGAATTGTGCCGTCGACCTTAACTCTCCAACGTCGTTAAGGAGAGCTACTGGCCCTCTTTTGTCGGTAACATAAACCCCACCCCTAGCCTCTCTTTTACTTCATTTATTATTCTGTTTTCCCACTTTACCCCTTCTTCATCTTTTAATTCCTTTTCTCCCATAACTCTCTTTATTTCCAATTGGGCCCCTACCCCACACATGACACACCCCTTTGTGACTTAAATTGAACTTCATATATTTACACTTCTGCCATCCCTGAAAAATTAAAAAAAAAAAAAAAATGAAAGAAAGAAAGAAAGAAAAGAGAGTTATTTGCCATTCTCACATTAACCTTTAAACCTCTTTTACTTACTATTTACCATCATATTCAAGTGTAACCTTACCTACCTCTACCATGGTAGCCAATAGTGAAATTGTTCAACAGCTGAACTCCTATAAGGGAGAAACTGATGTAAAAATTGAAGCTATTATGACAATGATGGAATCCATGCAAGCTTCTATTGATCGTTTGGTGGTAATAGATAAAGGAAAAAGTTTCATTTAATCTGGGGATTCTTCCAACACCACTCCACAGGATCCCCCACTGCCACATCATACACCACCATCACCACCTCCACCACCATATGGAACTGGTCGATATGATGGAGCAGAAAAAGCAGCAAGATTGGATGTCCTTGATTTTTAGGGAGATAATAATCCAGAATTGTACCTTGACTGGATTCACAACTTAGAGACATTCTTCAGATGGTATGGGTTGACTGAGGCCCGAAAGATTCTATTTACAGAGGCCAAATTGAAAGGCACGACCCGAATTTGGTGGATCAAACAACAGCAATAGAACCGAACCCGAGGCATTGGTTTGGTCACTACTTGGGCTGAAATGCATGAAGTCATGAACCGGAGATTCTTGCCTTCTGATTACAAGTAACGCATACATCTCTGATTTGCACAGTTGAAACAAGAGAATTTAACCGTTGAAGAGTATGTTGCTAGATTTTATTATTTGGCCACTTTTTTTGATTTTGAGTGGAATGAAGAAGTATTGGTAACACATTTCTGTAATGGTTTGCATCCTCAACTTAGTTTTGCCCTTTCATCTAGCCGACTACCTACAATGGAAGATGCCGTACAGGTAGCATATCAGGTTGAGGAAAGTTTGAAACGCCCATATAATCAGAGGCCATTTACAGATGCTTTTCCTAGAGTTCCTAGTTCTATTCAGTCACAGTCATCTCCACAGGAAAAGTCAATCAGTAAACCACAGGCTAGCGCTTCATGTATGGCATCTTCACAACCTAGCCGATTGTATTCTCCACCTTGTCGTGATTCAGACATGTCATCTTCACGGCCTAATCACCCATACCCCTCACCTCAGCGTGGTTATGACAAGAACTCAGTATTTTCAAAGGAGGCTATTCAATGTTTCTCATGCAAGGGGTACGGGCATAGAGCTAATCAATGTCCTGACCTATTGTTGGTCTACATTGACAAGGACAATTTTATACTCTATACACCAAAAGAGCAACCGAAAATAAGAATAGTAAATCTGGAGGCTGAATACGATCATGAGCTAATGAGATCAATGATGGTGACAGTGATGGTGAGCCTCAACTGTTCTATGTGATCCGTCATCTTTTGACTACACAGAAGATTCCCGAGGAAGATGATTGGCGTCGTAACAGTATCTTTCAGACCAGGGTGCTATGCAATGACAGTTTGTGTAATATGGTGATTGACCTTGGTAGATGTACCAATATTGTTGCTGAAGATGCTGTTCGCAAGTTAGGTCTGAAAACTGAGCCTCATCTAAACCCCTATAAGGTTAAGTGGGTGAACAACAATAATCTAAAAATTCATGAAAGGTGTTTGCTCACGTATTCCATTGGCGGACTGATTGATCAGGTTCAGTGTGATGTTCTTCCTTTGAAAGTTTGTCACATTCTTCTGGAGCGCCCATGGTTGTTTGACAAGAAAGCCAAGCACTGTGGATATGAGAATACATTTTCTTTTTAGCATGGTGGCCTTGAGATGAAATTCCTTCCAACAAAGGATCTTCCCCCTCTCAAGCTCAAGAGGACAGTTGGTACTTTTCTCATCAAGCACATCGACTCTGACGGCATTCTTGGACCTCATCTAGACTCGACGGAGTCGAGTTCTTTTCAGAAGGGGAGAGGTGATGTAGATACAACTGCATTTACTTGGTTGGACCAGCATGACCGGCTGTGGAAGCCACGGGCCAAGAAGAACCGGTTCAACCTAGGTTTTTGGTCCAACAAGGGTTGGAAGTAGTTTAGTTTAATATTAAGTCTTTTATTTTCTATGTCTTTTAATTTTCTCTAGTTTGTTTGGGTAGGATACTTATGAAGTAGGAGTCAGTTTTAGTTTTGGAGTCTAAGTAGGAGTAATCTTATTATTTTCCTTTAAATACTTGCATAAGTTTGATTTTAGAGTGAATTTAATTTTAGAATTAGTGAATTTGTGCGTGGTCTATGATCCCCTTCCCCCTCTTGTGTGATTTTCCCTCTTCTCCCTAAGGCTACCCCATCACTTTCAACTTACTCTCATCTTTCTACTCTCACCTTTCTTTTCTCATCTCTTCATTCCTCTTTTTTTTTTTGGTTTCTGTTTGGACATTTTTTTTCCCTTCTTTATTTGTTTGAATCCATCTAGGTGACCCCATTAAGTTGGGATAAGGCTGAATTTGTTGTTACCTTTAACATTTTTTTCATTGGTTCTTTTATAGCATTTTTGTTTGAAGAATCAATTCTCATTTCATGTGCTGGAACTTTCTTATTATGAGAGACCATCAACGAGCATATTTTCTTATGTTCCTCAATTTTGGTGTGTTCTAAATCAGGAGCCAGCTTTTCAAGAGCTAATTCTGCTTTATAATGACGAAACAGATCAAAACAGAACCGAAGATAAAGTTGAGTTTCCTTCCTTGCAGTTGAAGATCTATGAGAGAATCCCTATTCCAGATCTGCCAGTATATCCTTCTAACTCTTCACCATTGCTTATATATGTTTTTTTAATTCTTAATGTTTTTCAGTACTTTACTCATCATAGATTCTGTTTCCAGTGTTGTTGATGCTTGGATTCATATAGTGATTCATTTTTTGCAGGTTGTTTTTCCACACAAAAAGCTATCTTTCCGGATTTTGGACTCTGTAAGTCTCTGTATGCCCCGTAAATATTTCACCCAGAAATATCCCACCCTTTAGGTCCTTACCACCAGTGAAAATACTGCAAAGCGTTTTTTTTTTTGGTGGAAAAAAAAAACTGCAAAGCTTATGCCTCGATAATATGAGGCCAGAGTTTTAGAAACCAGACAATATCATGCAGTCAACCCAGGTTTAACATGGACAGACCTCCTTTTGGATTCCCAGATTCCTGATTTGATCAAAATGGCTGGTTAAACCAGCAAACAACTGGAACCAGACACCTTTCCAGTTCAATTTTGGTCCAGCAGGCACTCAATATCCTTGCACAATGAAAATTATAGGTGCTTCATAAATTAATCCAAAATTTTTCTCATCATGATATTAAGTCTTATTATTCTCCTACCTTAATAGTTTTGAATTTATTTAAAACAGCACTAATAATGCCTGGCATTCCTTCTGAATATGTCACATCATTTTTGCAATTTTAAATTTAATAGATTACACTTAAATTGTCATGTATTTCCTTTTAAAATTATTTTTTTCCCATCTCTACTATGTATCTACTTTCATATTTTAACCTTTTTTCTCCTTATTAAGATATATTCATGGTTGAGTTGGTGCAAATCTGGCATGGCATCTCATCAAGGTGCAACTCCACCACCTATATGTACCATGTGGCAAGGCTGGTGGGGCCCAAATTTTAGTAAACAGTAGGGCCCAATATCTCATACTTATATGCCGACTTTGAGCATAAGAACGTTTCTCTAATTGTTGATTTTTTATGACTTTTTTTTTTTCCTTAAATGAATAAATTTGGTAATGACCAAGGTTCAAGAACTCAATTTGTTTCGGAACCACCTAAATACCGAAATTTCGGTATCGTCAAAATTGTGTACTTTTTCCCATATGTTACACTGGCCATTTTGGGGGGGGGGCTAATGGCTGAAGTGGCCGAAATTATCGAAATTAGTGAAACGAAATGTCCGAGATGACCGAAATTTCAACGAAATAATGCATTTTTTTTCCGAATTGAGCGAAATTTCAAACGAAATGACCAAAATGTGACCAAGATGACCGAAATTATGTACTTTTATATTTCGTATGCCATTTTGCTCAGTCAAAAAAAAGGAAAAAAAAGAAAAACCAAAATCTCCGAGATTTCGGAGAGTTTTGGAACCATGGTATTGGCAAGAGAAGGAAGGAATATACAAAAAGAGGAAGGGGGGGAGGCTAACAACTAGCCAACTATGGGGAGGAGCTCTAGGGGGAAGAGGGAAAACAATTACAAACGAAAAGGGGAAAACCCAATATTAAGGGGGGGGAGAAGGAGGTAATAAGATAGAGGAGGGAAGACGCCAAGAGACAACAATGAGCCTATTCCTTGGGGAATCCCCAACACTATGATGATGAAGATAAATAATGAGCCTGCTCTCAGTAATTAAAATCTTGTCAAAGGATCTAGAGTTAGACGTCTATCTAAGAAGGTTTCGCTCCATCCCAATGTGGTTGATGGTGGCACGAAAGGCAAGCTTTCCTACGGTATGACAAATAAAAGAACCTCTAAAAGTTGTCACTCCAAATCTACTCCCTACTAAGAGGAAGAGCACAACCTCTTGGCTTTAGCGGGCCAATAGTTTCTAAGAATCCTCTTCCAAATGACTGAGGAGAAAGGGTAAG
Organism: Macadamia integrifolia; assembly: GCF_013358625.1. Taxonomy (NCBI): domain Eukaryota; kingdom Viridiplantae; phylum Streptophyta; class Magnoliopsida; order Proteales; family Proteaceae; genus Macadamia; species Macadamia integrifolia. Next base: position 353,124 of record NW_024870513.1, on the reverse strand, counting down.
AGAAGAAAAGATGATCAATATCTTCATTTCCATTCCAACATAGACAACAAGTAAAGGGGACTTGAATGTGCCGATAGGTAAGAAATACCTCGGATGGGAAGCAGTTAGAGAGGGCACACCAAGCAGTGAAACTATGGCGAGGGTACATACTTGTTCCAAGTTATAGTTAGGCCCCTAGATTTGACTAAATCCCAAGCAAAGGAGAGATTGGCAAGGGGGGAACCAGATCTCATTCAAGATGATGGAGGTCACAGACGCATTTCTACCCAACCCTGAAGAGTAGATGATCATAGGACTAACTAAAGGCTGACATTGATGTGGCTGTAAGTTTGGTTAGTCAATTTATGCATGATCCCTATTCCTCAAATATGGAAGCTATTATGCGTATCTTACGATACTTGAAGTCAACTCCACGAAAATTTATCCTCTTATCCATGTTCAAGGATTAAAGTATTGGTATTTGTCGTCGTATCGGTCAGTCAAATGTAAGATACATATCAGAGGGGTATCATATCGTATACTTTAAACTATGAACGAGATGGAATTTCCAGGGATAGTGAGAAGAGAAAAAGGGAAAGGGGGCAGCCTTGCTTGATACCATGACTAGAGGGGAAATAGCTTGCTGATCTTCCATTAACTAATACAGAGAACTGGGGGAAGAAATGCAGTAGTGGGTCCAGTGGACAAAGGAGGGAGGGAAGGACATATGTAGCAGGATTTTGGAGATGAAGTACCAGCTTAACGTGTCGAAAGCCTTATGAATGTCAATTTTGAGGAGAGTAGTAGAGGAGTTGGATTCGTTTCAAATCTCCAAATAATCTTGTGGCAAAGGATGATATTGTCCGCAATGCTCATTCCAACAATGAAAGTAAATTGATTTGACCTCACAAGAGAGTCTATGACTTTCTGAATCCTATTGGCGATAATTTTGGCAATAAACTTGTAGACAAGGTTACAGAGAGATGGGTCTGAAATCATTTATGGAAGCTGCACCCTCTTTCTTTGGGATGAGGCAAAGGAAGGTATGATTGATTCTATTGATCGATTTGAATTGAAGAAAAATCTTCAGGTTGGCAGAATGAGATCATTTCGAATGATATTCCAGCAGGAAGAGAAGACACCCATACTGAAGCCGTTCGGGCCAAGGGCTTTATTTGCTTTGTGAGAAAGGATGGCCGAGAGGATTTCCTCCTTCGAGGGGATGGAATAAAGGTTGGGAGAAGATCATCCAGGATAAATTTGTTGAGGAAGTTGTGAGGGATAAGAGGGGGTGGGGAGGGGGGGAAGACCCCAAGGAAGTGGGAGACAACTTCAGATTTGATGTCCTCAGGATTGAGAAGCTCCCAACCAGAGGAAGAGGTGAGTTTGGGAATGGTATTCACATTATTTCTTACCTAATAAAGTAAAGATATTATTTTCCCTAAATAACATAAATCCTTAAAATCTTACTAGACCAAAAATCTCAAATATAGACCCGGTTCATCTCCTTCTAGATACCCAGAAGGGTCTGGATGGATCCAAGGCTATGCACCTGGATCACCTCCGAGAGTATCAGTTAGGCTCATAACATCGATGCCCATGGACTCCATGCTGTCATCCTTAGGTGAAGGTATAAATTGGAGACACAGGGTTCTTTAGTAACTTGCACCTGTGGGGTACTTGCACCATGGTCCTCATCTTGTGGAGCATGAGTGAATTGAGTCTCACCTTTGAAGCGGACCGGCTTAGGCTCAAGCTCTAGCTCTAGCTTCAGCTCTGGCTCTGGCTTTGGCTTGTGGTACCTCTCACAGTCCTAAATTTCTATCACCCTTATCACCACCACCATTAGGGATGCACTGGTCGAACACTCTCAACGAGGCAAACAGAAGAAGAGGTGGGATCATTGCTTGGTATTTCTTTTTTTGGAAATATGAAAGATACTGAATACCAATAAAAGGAATGAATAAAGTACGAGAGAAGAACTTTAGAGCCATAATTAGATGAAGAAAAACTTCTAAAATAGGCACGTGCAGGCTGTGCACATCTGAGGCCTACATCTGGTTCTGGGGATAGAAGCAAGGGTTCCCTATAGTTCTCATTGGAGCTGCAAAGGAAAGATTGATAAGATGGTAATTGTGTGATGCCAATGACAAGTGGTTTTCATGGTTGAATTCGGATTTCCATCTTCTTCAATTGCTTCTCTTTTATGAATAGGTTTTGAAAGAGAGATGGGGACGGTGAGCAAGTGTGGCCACTAGTATGTGACTAGTTGATGTGCTCATCATCAATCCTGATGCAGAATTGAAGACATATTCAAGGAGAAAGAAGAGGGCTGCTTAGCTAGTCACGATGTTGTCTTTTATTTTCTGGTTATTTTATTTTGGTTCAGTTCATTAGTGAACTAGCCTGGTTCAATTTAAGTTGTCTTAGATGTGTCTTATTCTTAGGACACAAGTCGTTGGTTAGTTTCTTCTCGTAGTTGTTTCTATTTTTATTTTTAAAAGCTATTGTATTAGGCTGTTGTACTAGAGGGTTTCCTATTGAAACTTTCAAATCGATTGGATCTTTCTCCCATTAGGCCATTATTTAAGTATAAATAAGCAAGGTGGCTCACATAGCTCCACGATTTTGAACAACTTAACTAATGGCTACTGCTGTTGCGTTTTCTGCTGAGAATTGGTCTTGTGTCTGATCAAGGCTGTAGTGTGGAGTTTGATCTAGTGACTCTTTGCAGTGAGAAGCCCAAGAGGTCAGATATATTATTTTATTATCTTATCTACTGTTATACAAGAATTCGAGGAACACCTATTCATCCTTAGATCAACTCAGGTAATCCAATCTGCTGTTCTTTTATTTTTAATTTTCTAGTAAGAGAATCTCTTGTTTCGTGTTCTCCAATCCAACCCTTCCCAGACCAAATCAGCCAACAGTTTTGGCCCATCTTTTGGTCGAATCTTCCTCCCAATAGGACTGAAACTCAATCCAAGTTTCAGCCCTATTGGACCACCCGATTGAGGGTATTAGAAATCTCCCACTTTTTGTCCTGTGGTGACTTTTGGTCTGTTTTCAGACCTGAAGCTTGAATCAATAGGATGGATCAGAATACCTTTGTTTTCTATGATGTTTAAACATATTTTGATTGTGGTTCCTAACCCTGTTTCAGTCCCAAGATATTCTTTCAACCTGACCATATTCTGATCTCAAAAACCCTAAAGTTCATAATTTTTTATATTTTTTTTATCTTTTTTTTTAAATATTAAAGAAGAAAGAATATACAAGGGGAGAAAAGGGGGGGGGTGAGAGGCTTACAGAGATCCAAATAAAAGGGAGCTAGCCCAAGCAAAAAGGGGGGCAAAGACTTAGGGATACAGACCATCAGAGGGGAAGGGAATATGATAGAAGGGGGGAGGCCCAGGAGACAACAATGAGTCCTTTCCTTGGGGAATCTATAACTGAATGGTGGGGGAGGGAAGCAATTTTGGAGCAGACGTCGAAATAGATGGCATTCCAAATCTTATCATAAGGGCGAGAGTTGGATGCCCATCTACAAAGATTCCGCTCCATCCATAAGTGGTTAATGTGGCACAAAAAGCATGCTTCCCAGCAGTGTCACAAATTGTGGGGCCATGAAAGGTCATATCAGCCGAAGTCCATTCCCTAATGAAAGGGAGGACTCCTAAAGGCCCATAGCGACAAGGGACTTTTTTCCATATGATGGAGGAGAAGGGACAAGAGAAGAATAGATGATCAATATCTTCAATTCCATTCCAACATAGGCAATATGCTGGAGGAACATGGATGTGACGATAGATGAGGAAAGACTACGTAGGGAGGCAGTAGGTGATAGCCCTCCAAGCAGTAAAGGTATGGCAGGGGATATGACCTTTGAACTAGAGAACTTTGCACCAAAGAGCAAGAGGGGATTTTGGTCTGACATAGTTCCAAGCAGAGAGGAGTTGAATATGCTGGATTGGGAAGGATTCTGGAGGATAGAATCCTCCCTACCTCTCTTGTCATGGGTAAGGAGGGAAGGGAGGGCTAGATGCTAGCTAAAGAAAGGGGGGGGGGGGAGGAGGGGCACAACCATCATTGAGGATGATGAAAGAGACAGTAGCCAAATGATCCAGACCTGAGGAACTGACATTCCTGGGGCTAATAGAATTGAAGAGCACTCCTGAGGGGTGCCAAGGGTCAAGCCAGAGGGAGGTAGAGGCATCATTGCTAATAGAGTAAGAGATGACTTCCATAACTAAGGGCCTTAGGCTAAGAATGCCATGCCAGACCCAGGAGGCATCCGGACTAGGAGAGGTAGTCCAAAGGGAGTTTTGCTTTGAGAGGTGAGAGTAGACCTAGGAGACCCAGATGTTGTTTTGTTTAGTCCCTCCAGATAAGCTTTAGGATGCCTGTCGAGTTCTTGTCTTTAATATGTCTAAGGCCAAGGCTGCCTTCAGCTTTAGGGAGATAGACAAAGCTCCAATTGGTGGGGTGGACGAACTTGCTAGATTTAGATCCTTTCCAAAGGAAGGAATAAATGAGAGACTCAATGGCTTTGATTGCTGGGGAGGGGGGAAGAGCAAAGATTCTTGATCAATAGAGGTACATAGATTGGAGATAGATCTGGATAGCTTAAGGCGCCCGCATAGGAGAGAAGCTTGTGACACCCAAGAATACGGCAAGTACTAGACTCGCCTGGGAGATTGGCGAGGTGTCCCCACCAAGAATATGGCAAGTAGCAAGGGATTTAGGAGATCAGTGAGGGTGTGCAAACTTTAGTCCCACATCGCTTAGGGAGAGGTTGTTGTGCTAGTTAATAACATCTAGCCTCTATACATGGCACAATGCGTTTTAAAGCCTTGAGGCTGATGGGCGAAAGAGGGGCCGGGGCTTTTTTGGATTTTAAATATCATTTGATGGGTTACTTTTTATTGGCATTGGAAGCACATCAAATTATGGCAGGGTAACATTTCACGGTTTAATGAATCCTCCACTTATTTGATGGGATGGTTAAAAGATTATCCATGGTTAAACTCTTCACACTTATCAATGGATATAACCCTTTTGGTATGAATAGTTTATCGGTCTAGGCGGGGATGTTTCTATTTGGATATCTTGTTCTTCCGAAATTTATAATTGATTACCCTGTTTTCTGATCTGATTTCTTCCCTTGTTGCTATTCTGTTTGAATTATTTTGGTGTTTGTTCTTTGATAGTATCCTGCAGCAATGGGATTAGGTTGACTTGCCAATCCTAGTTCTACATTACATCCCCATTAGGCTGACACTCGAAAGGTCGGGGTGTTTGTGAATGATCATAGTGTATGAGTGTGGCCACATAAAATGAATTCTGGCTCCTTGAAGTCATAGATCGGGATACAATGTATAACATATAAAAATTTGGATGCCAACCACCAAGTATTTATCCTATTCTCTTGCAAAAGTTAGTTTTTGGGAAAAGTGATATACCTCCCAACTTTGAATCTTGTGCAAGTCTTCCAACCCATTAGTCTAAGACTTGAAAGATCTTGGTGTCTGTGAATGACCATGGTGTACGAGTGTGGACATAAAATGAATTCAGGCTCCTTGAAGTCATATATCGGGCTACAATATATAATATAAAAAATTAAATGCCCACCACCAAATATTTATCCTATTCTCTTGCAAAAATTAGTTTTTGGGAAAAGTGATATACTTGCAACTTTGAATATTGTGCAAATCTTCAACAACGCAGATGGTCACTTCCACTGCATTCCTTTACTACCCAAGCACTGGTTTCAACCTTGTGTGGCAGTGATTTGACCAAGAAAATAATGTTTTCCAAGGAGCTGTGGCCAAACTAGTCGAAAGTCACGAAATGGGTCAAAATTTCAACCCATTTCATGTGAAACATGGTATTTGATGTATGTGCCAGGAACAGTTTCAACACTGAAATTTTGGTTGAAATATTGTAGTCCTTAGGTATCACAGGCTGTTTTGTTTCGACAGCCTGCAAAACTTTGTGCGAAATTTCCCCTTGTACCATGGCCACATGCTAGGAATAGGGTTGGAGGAGTTGCATTCCTCATCTACTCTGATGGAATTGTATCCATTTATTCCATATTTTATGAATTTTTTTTTTTTTTTTTGTTGGTGAGTAAGAAATTTATTACCAAAGGAAGGAAAAAAAAGGGGGGGGGAGTGGAATATACAAGGCCCCAAAGGTGAAAGTTCAAGATCCCAAGGAGGGGAGCAAAGCAAGATAGATAAAAAAGGCTATACCCCAAAAGGGGAGGAGGGAGGGGGGAGTCAAAAGAGACAAGGGTAACCCCCAGGAAGCAATAATAAGCATGTTCCTAGGGGAGTTCACAACAGGATGGCTACTATTTGAAGCAAGCTTGAAGGAGAAGTCAAAAAAATGGCCTTCCAATCCTATCGAAGGATCTAGAGTGGGCTATTTTATGAATTTATTTATCTATGAAATGGATATGTTTTTTGGCTTATAGCACACTCTGGGGGGGGGGTACATTTTGCATAAATCTGTCAGGTCAGATGAGGCCAAAGGCCTCAAGTAACACATGCAGCAGTTGAGAACACCACTTATTATTTCTCAGTCAACATAAAAACAATTGATTTGTGTTCCAAATATCTGCCAAGTCTGTAGACTTTTTTTTTTTTTTTTTTGATATTTTACTGTTATGAGTACCATGGAATAAGCATGAATTGATCTTATCTGTCCATTTTCTTATGCTTTCTTGTAATGAGATGCTAATTGTAATTGATTTTGAATCTTTTAGGTATAACATGCCCGTGCAATCACGACAAAGGAACAATTAGAAGCTTCACTAAGCTAAAACCAAATGTGATTTTATGATATTTTGGCAAACACCTGGATGTTCAATGGTCATATCATTGTTGGGGTATTGTGGTAGGCTACCAAAGGATCAAATTCAAGTATTAGGAAATGGGCTGATCCAACCAGATCCAATAATCCCTCTAGATCCAAATATCCAATTCAAATCCAGTCTGGCCTGATTACTATTATTGTCCTGATTTTTTTCTAAAAGAAATAAAAAAGTACTTATCCAATGCATGAGGCTCCCACCACTGCGGGGTTTGGGGAGGGTCATAATGTACGCAGCCTTACCTCCGCTTCGTGGATAGGCTGTTTCCTGACTCGAACACATGACCACTTGGTTACAATGGAGCAATCTTATCGTTGTATTTCTAAATAAATAGATAATATAAAATACATTTTTCACAAATACAAAAGGGATAGTGATTAAAGGTGTTCCAACCCACATAAAAATGAAATTAAGTCTTGAACAATTAGAAATTAATAAAATTGAATATTGTGTGTGTAATGTTAAAATATATAAATGAGATGTTAATCAGATGAGATGGGGGTGAATCAGGAGTTTGTTCTGTGCTTAGTGATTGGATTATTACCAAATTGGATAATACCTTATTGATTACCCTTACTTGAAGCAGATTCAGGTCACATCCAAATATATATTCGATCTACTGACAACACTGTATTGTGGTTTTGGGTGTGGCACAGAAACATTCTATATGAATATTCGATCTACTGACAGCAATACATTGTGGTTTAGGGTGTGGCAGAAACATTCTAAATGAATATTCGATCAACTGATGGCACTATATTGTGGTTTTGGGTGTGACGCATAAACATTCTAAATGAATATTCGATCTACTGACAGCACTATATTTTGGTTTTGGGTGTGGAACAGAAACATTCTTGAAGGAAATTTTATTTAGTTCTCTTAACCTGACATCTGAATTTTATGTGCAGGTACGCTTGGATATTGCAACCATACTGGGACTATTGGCATACTTCGTAAACTACAAATTTGAGGACATTCGATTATTCCCGTGAGTATTTTCTTAGTTTCTAGCTAACGGAGTGTCCAGAACATCTTAGTAACAATGTTCGCATTGTCTTGTCAGAGAAATAAATCAGGATTGTCCCCCCTCCCCTCTCCTTATGATAGTTAACCTTCATTTAAAGATAGGGATAATGTTACCGGATAATGTCCAAAAATGTTGTATTGTATACCATACCACCCCCATAACTATAAAAATAGATCCACAAATACTAGTCACAAAGAAATCCAAGGATGGAGAGCACCTTATTAACTTAATTATTTTGCTTTATGTCCTACGGGAATCAAAAGGAAAATGTCATACCACTTGGGAGACTTGGTGGTGGGATGATGGGGTTCAAGCAACCACTAAGACTAAGAAAGCTAGGTTTAAGACTTGGAAAATGATTAAATATGTAGATCTAAAAAAGTATATGTCTGCTAGAAATGAAGCTAAGAATATTGTGGGGAAAGCAATGGCAAAGAAGTATGAAGATCTCTATAACCACCTGAGCACAAAGGAAGGAGAAAAAACTATCTACAAGATAGATAAAGTGAGGGAAAAGAAGAGTAGAGATTTTAACCATATTAGATGTAGTAAAAGTGAGAATGGTAGAATGCTAGTCAGGGATGTGGACAATTTGAAGAGATGGGAAAAGTAATTTTATGGCTTACCAAATGGAAACATTGCTGGTAAAGAGTGGTCCGGAAGACCGTATTACTCATGAAGACACCACACGCCATAGATATATACGAAATGTTAGGGTGTCTGAAGCAGAAAAAGCCTTGAGAAAGATGAAAGTAGGCACACACCAGACCTTGATGAGGTGCCAATAAAAGTGTGGAAGAACTTAGGATTATTTGGTGTATCTTAACTAACCAAATCGTTTAACAGGATTATGAGTGCAAGGAAAATGCCTGGTGAATGGAGGACAAGCACTGTAGTTCTAATCTACAAATATAAATGTGATGATATTCAATGCTACAATACTATAGGGCATAAAACTAGTTAAACTCTTCACAACTTATCAATGGATATAACCCTTTTGGTATGAATAGTTTATCGGTCTGGGCGTGGATGTTTCTATTTGGATGCCCCTCATGCCCTGGGCGACACACGTGCTATAATGGATGGGACAAAGCGTCGTGATCCCGCGAGGGTGAGCTAACTCCAAAAACTCGTCCTCAGTTCGGATTGCAGGCTGCAACTCGCCTGCATGAAGCCAGAGAGTTGTAATATGAAATTATGGGAGAAGGTTATTAAATCCCACTTGAGAAGAGAAACTACTATCTCGAAGAACCAATTTAGTTTTATGCCAAGTGATCCACAACAATAGCAATTTAATTACTCAGGAAACTCATGAAAGATTTAGATTTTGATAAAATGATCTTCATATGGTTTTTATTGACCTAGAAAAAGCCTATGGCAGAGTCCCTAGAGAGTTTATCTTGCTTGTACTGGAGAGGAAAAAGTGTTGAGTATGTGGAATTAATTAAAGATATGTAAGTGGCATGGTGATTAGTGTGAGAAATGTATGGTATTAAGGTAGTGAATCCCCAATTACAATTGGGCTACATAAAAATCAGTTTCAAGCTCACCCTTGTTTGTGCTTAAAATGGATGATTTAACCAGGAACATTCAAGATGAAGTTCCATGGTGTATGTTTATGCTTATGATATTGTTTGGTGGATGACAAAAGTAGAGATTAACACTAAGTTGACGAAATAGCGAAAATTGTGGAGAGAGATGCTATAAAGTGATTAGTCGCCACTTTCTTGGTTTCGACGAAGTTTCGGTCTAAACTTACTCCAACCAAGTCATATAAAACCCAGATTTTGACCCCAAGCAAGAGAATCTCGTTGGGACTCACTAGTTTCGCCTCTTTCTTTATATTTTTGAAAGAAAAAAAACACCATAACACTGTGGATTTGGTACTTCTTCTTGGAGATTTTCCTTGTTACAGTCATTGAAGAAAAGATCTTCAACCTTAGGGGTGACTTCTCTTCTCAACAACCCTTTAAGGTAAAAATTTCTTCTCAAACCTATATTTTCATAGAAAATCAGCAAACCTTGTTTCTTGCCATCATAGAAGAAAAACTATATTTACGTTTTTAAATTATTTTTTTTAATTTTCCGTTCAAATAAATGTTTTTCTTGTAAAAATAAAATTAAAAATATATGATTGATATATGATGTTTGGTACTGAATTTTTTAATGTTGCTCACCACTGGTTGATTTACGGCCTCATGGTGTCCATTTCTTTTTTCAATTAAGAAATTAATTAATATATTTTCTGAAATATATAATATATATTAAATAATTACAGAAAATTCAATATGAAAAAAAAAATCTGTTTTGTATTGAAAATTACTTTAATGTAGTGTAAATATTGTTAGTTTATTTTGAAATGAAAATGGTGTTCTTTATTTCACTCTACTATGCTTTATTATTAACTATGATATTATTATTAATAAAAAAATGATTTAAAATTAAGAAAAAATTATAAAAAGTAGGGGATTAATATGTAATAGTTATATGATATTGAATAGTTCTTAATGCATGCATTCTTTAATATAAGATGTTGAATAGTTGTTAATTCATGCATTCTGTTATGTAATAGTGTTGAAGTTGGGGCACAATGTCTAGTGCTGGAGGTGGAGATATTGCATAGTTACATGGAGATCTAATATCATATGCCAAAAAAAAAAGGTGTAGGTATTGTAAGAAAATGATTAATTCTGGAGGTGCTACTAGATTAAAGCAACATTTGGCTGGGGGTACAAGGAGGTTTCAAAATGGCCCCAAATTCCTATTAAGTGCAAAAACAAGTGTAGTGGAGCCTAAATGGTGGAAGGTTAAAGAGGGCAGCGAAACGAAAGTTGAATCAACAATTCAATGAGGCAGTTTTAGAGAGCAACCCAACAATAGTGGATGTTGACTCTGATGACTTTGATAGGCCAGAATAAGGCATGACAAGGGCAGAGTGGAGAGAATTACAACAAGTTAAGGCAACGAGCAGGATCTCTCATCAAGTGGCAAAGGTCAAGCGGATAGAGATGAAGAGAGGAGCAAGTGGCTTTGGTTCTAGAGCAGCTGCATCAGATGCGCCTACCACAGAGGAAAGAAGGCATAAGAAGCAAAGGAATGTGGATGTGTCTTTTAGGAGAACTCAGAGTGTGAGGGCTGCCACACCCTTGTCACCACCCCCAAGACGAAATGATGATCCTGATGAGGTCTTGAGGCAAGATCCTTTGATATACAGACTGCAAGGTGTCCAACTGTCCGTTCCTTTTTGTAACTAGAGGACATTTTTGTTTTATTTTATGATATTAAAACTCGATTATACAGATATCAGTGATACTATTAAGCTATTGCACAATTATTTATTTGACTATTTAGAGGGCAAAAAAGGGGCTGGATCTGGTGTGGGTCCATCTAGGTCTGATTTGGATTAGCCAAGCTGTATTGTCTTAGACTCATAGACATCCTACTTGTAAATAGTTAATGATCCAACAACAAAATGGATCAGATGTGGTTTGTGTCTGGATATTTACTCTTAATTTTGAGTCTTTTAGTGTTTGATATATGTAGGATCCATAAAGGGATGAAATGAGGCAGGCAGGATCCCTAGTGACCCCAACCAGCTTGTGGCGGTTGTGGGTGATGGCCCAGGAATAGAAGAGATCCAAAAAACAAGGGAGAGAATGCAATGGATTTCAATGGAAAGATCTAAATCTTGAATCCATAGGTCCAAATTTAATATAGAATATAAGCAAGCTAAGGTTCGAACTTCAAAGTTTCAGATTTAAAATAAGAAAACTAGCCAAGATGTGGAAAATCATTGAAGCAAATGTGGGATAGGAAATCGGGTATCGATGGGGGTATTGGGGAGAGAAAATGGGATTTATCTAATCCGGAAGGGATGATATTTTCAACAAGAATAGAAATCCATTAAAGAGGAAATGAAGGGTAAAAAAGGATGGCAAAAGTGTCGCAAACATCACCTTCTTGTTTGGCTACATGTCAAGAGTAGAGTATCACCTCTTGTTTCCCAAGAACCTCCCATCCTTGCCTCCCCCCCTCCCCTGTCGTACCAGCATCGCCATAGATCTTGGCCTTCCTTTGGCTTGCCAGGCTTCTTTGTGGAGCAATTGTTGCATCGCTCCTCCTTGGCCTGATGTCCCAAGGCCTTCTCTAGAATCTCAGGGGTCTGAACTCCCATGAGAAACATGTTGTTGTTTGCCTTCTTTTTAAGGATCTTCGCCCTGCCTTTTGCTTTTTACTTGAAACTCATGTCAAGGAGCCCTCCTGTGCTTGAATTGCCACCATTATTGCCTCTGGATGGGACTTCATCACCAGCCATTCCCACCATCCTAATGGTCGTATTTGCTTCCTTTGAGACAAGAATTAAGCTTTTTGTCTATCTTTTATCTTCTACCCGCTCAGCTCCTTCGTCTCTCTATTTCGGATATTGCCTGTAGCTTTTCTTTTATTCTCTCGGCCATATATGCTTCTAATTGAGTGGCTGACGAAGAAGTCCTATGGAATGATCTCCACCATATTGCTGGTCAGATTGGGCCTCATCCTTGGGGGATTTGTGGGGATTTCAATATCATTCGATTTAGTCACGAGAAACAAGGTTCGGGTCTTCTTGATATTGCTAATGTTGATGCTTTTCATGAATGCATTGATGATATAGCTGTTGATGATCTTAGATGGTCCAGCATTAACTACACCTAGAACAATAAAAGAATAGGTGCTGTCCGCATTGTAAGCTAGACAAAATGTTAGTGAATGAACTGGCTTTCTTCCTTTCCCTCTTCTCATGTTATCTTCGAATCCCCAGTCACATCTGACCACAGCCCCATTTCCCTCTTAATCCAACCCTTCACTTGATGTAGATAAGTCACTTAATAAGTTTATTTTATTGCAAATAAGCCTTGGGTTGGGTTATGTATGTGTTGGGCCTTTCATCCCATGGGTTTTTTTGTAATGGGCCTCTTTAATGGGCTTAAGATATGGATAGAAAGTAGGAAAACGGAATTTAATTCATTAGCTTAGTTAGAGTCTTGTTTTGAGTCTATTTCCTTTGTTATTTCAGTTTTAGTTAGTTTAGGTTTCTCTATTAGTGAATGACTAGTTAATTAGTCCTACTCCATGTTGAAGTTCTTGTCCTAGTCCTATTTGGAGTCCAACACCTATTAGGTATTGTCTAGTCCTACTTAAAGACTACTTCCTAGTTATACCATGATTGCTATTCAGCCCTCTATATATAGAGGAGCATATGTACTCTCAATTCTCAGATTTGAATAAAGAAATTGCAGTCAATTGCTTAGAAAAGCCGAGATAGCTGTGGGTGAGAAGCCTGGGCCGAGATAGCAACTCCTCTCCCACATTCCCCTTGTCATTCCTTTATTTTTCTGCAAATTATTTACTGTTATTAATTGTTTAGTATAAGAAGAATTCAGATCTGTATTTGAGGAAGAAAAGATTAGTCAGTTTTAGCTGATGACCTCAACCTAGCTTTAGTTGAGGAAGAAAAGATTGAAGCGTCTTCCCTTTATTTTCTGCTGGCCCAAGAAGAGAGTTTTTTGAGACAGAAATCGAGAATCAATTGGTTGGAGCTTAGTGATTCCAATACAACTTACTTCCATAGATCTGTCAAAGCCAGAAACAATCTCAACTCCATCACCAAGTTGATTTATGCTGAGGGGAACCTGGTCACAAAGTGGATGAGATTAAGAAGGTGGCTGTGGATCATTTTGAGAACCTATTCAGGCCCTCCACTTGTCACGGCCCCCCCACTCTGGATGGTCTCTTGAACAAGTCCATCTCTACCTTCATGGCTTCTATGTTGATGGCTATTCCCTCAGATGAGGAGATTATTGCAGCCATTCACTCCCACAGGTCCAGTAAAGCCCCTGGCCGTGATGGATTTAGTATGGGATTTTTTTTCCTCCTCTTGGAGATTTGATCAAGGCAATCAGAAGCTTCTTTTTCAACCCAAGCCAAATTAAAGGGATCAGTCACACATTCCTCTGTCTCATCCCAAAGAAAGAGGGAGCTAAGGCAATGAATGACTTCCGTTCAATTTCCTTATGTAACCTCCTCTACAAATTTATTGCTAAGATCCTGGCTAATAGGATTAAACAAGTGGTGGGCTCTCTTGTAAGCAGCAATCAATCGGCAGGGAAGAATGAGATTGTTAGAGGATTTGACAGGAAAGCTCACTCCCCTGCTGCCCTTATAAAGTTGGACATTCATAAAGCCTTTGACTCTTTGAGATGGGATTACATCTTTATGGTTGTTATACCCATGCCCTAAATTTCCTATTTTTAATGACTAGATAATGCACCAGAGGATATTAGTACCGAGGAATACTGGCAGCAGCCATGTTTTGCCGGGAAGCTTAAAAATTGGAAGGGGTTCTGGGCGTAGAAGGAAAGGTTAGTTAAGCCCTCACACTTCACGGGATGATCCCCGAACCTTAAAAGTGAAAATATCGGCCAAAACCGGGTTATTTGGCCATGGAAACCGGACCCTCGCACCCGTGCACCTTAAACCACCTTCATTGGTTGGTACCACTTATTGGGTAATGGATTAATGTATTGGGTCACCCCAAGGTGGGCCCGTTAGTGCCATATAATGAGTTAACCCAGTAATGGGTGAAAACTCATTTTTCTCCCAATCAGGCCTTAGTAATTGAGTGACTATAAATAGAATATTACCATTCATTCTCCACCTACCAAAGTAAAAACAAAGAGAAGGAGAAAGAAAAAGAAGAAGGAGAAGGAGAGGAAGGAAGGAAGAGGAAGGGAGGAGCAAGGGTTTCCTATCAACCAAGGTAAACTCCACTCACTCTAAGTCTCTAACCCCATGTGCTAGGCTCTCTCTCTCTCTCTATCCCATTTCCTCTCTTTTGAGCTAAAAGAGATCGCCCCAACTGAATCCCACCTCTCCACTCTCAAAACTTACAAATAGGAAAGGGGATTTGGTGTGGGAAACTTACCTTAGAAAAATCATGGGTTCATTTCAAGTTTATAAACCCTCCTTTAGGAAACCTCCATCCAAAGACCAATTTCGGCAACACAAAACCTAGAAATGGGGAAAATTACTAAAACCCACTTTCCCACCTATTAAAACTACAAATTGGGACAGGGGTTTAGTGTAAGAGACTTATCTTAGCAAGATTAATGGATCAATTTGAATCCATGAACCCTCCCTAGTGAAATCCCCAATTTGGGTAACAAAACTCCTAAAGAAGGTGGGTTTTACCCCAAACACTCTATACCCCACCATTCAAACCCAAAATTGGGTTGGGGAAATGAAATTAAATATATGTATATGTTGTAACCCGACAGTCACTGAGAGGGGGGGTGAATCAGTGAGTCCAATTCCGATCCCCAAAAAACTTGTCTGATGTCTGGCCAAGAAAAACCTGATATACCTGTCCCTGTTTGCACACAGTCGTATGCACACTTAGCCTCTCATAGGCACTTCCAAGTATGCACACCCATTCCACATTCCACGTACTTCAATATCAAATGCAAACAACTAGCACCCACAACACAGGGTTTTTACGAGGTTCGGCAATTTGCCTACATCCCCGGAGTAGTGCCTGTAAAGGCTTCGTACCTACTCAATACACTACTTTTGACTGCACCCCTAGTCGGGAGCACCCACACCCAATTTTCTCAAGCCGAAGCTGAGATGGCACTCGTAGTGCCGATACAATGTGTAGCACCCACTACACGGGAGCACCCACTCCCGGTGCTTAGCACCCACTAAGCACACAATAAATAATACAATTAAATTGGGCTTATATCAATGCCCTACAGTCAAGCTCTGCCTAGCATATGCATCCACAACTAGCTAGCATGCTTACAGTTCATCCACAACTAACCTAGCATGTATACATTCATCCACAACTAACCCTAACATACATACATACATGTAATGTAAAATCCAGGGTTAGAGAATCTCACAACCGATTGCCTGGGATGACTGGAAACTTGTACTGACAAGTTTGGTGCTCACACCTTCTCTCTCCTTGGCTTCTTGCTCTTCAAAGCAAACACATCCTTGCTTTCTTCTCTTCTTCCTTGGCTTTGAGTTAATGTACCATTAACACATTTCAACCACCTCTTTACCTTCTTTAATGGCCTAAGAACATTTATCATCAAGAATGTATGTTCATTCAAGGACCAACAAAGAGGGGGAAGCTTCTCCTACCAAAACCGTAGCTTTCTTTCACTCAAAACCCATTTTTCTTGCTTCCATTGTGTAGGGCTTGAAAAAACGAAGAAGCTGCAACTTGGTTCACCCAAATCCGACTTAAAATGAAGGAGATATGACCTTTTGAAGTTGGAGCAATGAGATAGCCCGAAATGGAATCTTCGTACGGGTGGCGTAGGCTACACCGGCGGCGCGCGCAACAGGGGCGAAATCTGACCGTAGATCTCATATACGAGATCTTATAATCCAAACCGTCCGATTAAACCAACGGACAACAGATCCAAACCGTTAGATTTGAATCTCGATGACGTCATCATGACGTAGGCGCTGACATCTTCAGAAGTGTTGTCGATCTATGATTGGTTACTTTTTCCAGATTTTAAGGGAGCTTGTCTCCCACTCACAAAAGTGAAAATGCATATTGACTATTGGATCCGAATCTTCCATGATGGCTTTAATCAGATTTCATGAGATCATTAAGATCGGAATCCTTTTTATACCTTCTATACACGCGCGAAACACAATAACATACCTTGATATATTGTAGCGCCAGTGCATCAAGAATTATGCATCTAACCAATCAAATCCCACGCGCAAGCATCTATCTCGTCCATATCACACCAAAATCTCAACAGCCTTTGGATGGGCATCAAGCCTACGTGGTCGAATCTTGGCCGTCCATTTCACTTCCCTTTACTCCTCTTTATTACAATCAAGCCCCTGCCTCCATATGTTTCAGTGCTTAAAGACCCCTTGCAACTCAGACCTTCAAAATATTTAAATTACACAAAAGCCCTTCGAATTTCAAAAATAAAATCCGAAAAATCCACCCAACACCGAGAGCAACTGATGGATTTTCGGTTTGGATTTTCGAACCGACTTTACGGAAACGCTTATAAATTTTTCATATGCTATCCGATCGAGATGAAACAAAGTGCGTTGGAATCTTAACTGGATGCTCTACGACTTTTCAGAAGACTCAATCATCTGAATCATCCATGTAAAAAGACCAAAATGCCCCTACACCTTTCCAATGACGTATCTTTCTCATACGGAATCGGAATGCGATGAAATCAGAACCGTTGGAAAGATTGTATTTTTGTCGTATTGTTACATGTAGAACGCTTCCTTTAAAAAATTCATCTTCAATGCCGAAACTGCCCTTGACTGCCATAAATGCCGTAACTTCTTCATACGGTATCGGAATGTGACGAAATCAAATGCACTGGACTAGGAAAATTACAATCTATATTTTTCATGAAGAACCAATCTTCCAAAAATGTCATTTTCATTGCCGAAAATGCCCTCGATCGTAAATAGGGCAATTTTGCCAGTTTTGACCCAGAAACCCGCACCACCTATTAATGATGTATTAAACCACTCCATGCATACCAAGCTGCTCTGTTATCTCATCGGTGACACTGGATACTACCATGTCATCATTTTCATCCACGTCACCCAAACTGGCCACGTCATCACCGCCACGTGGCCGAGTTGCCAACAAGGACAACCATAAAACAACAGTTAAATGAAATGAATACCCTGAAACAAGGAAAGTTGAATGCATGGTTTAAAGTATCTCCGATACCGATACGATACCCTCCGATACGTATCTTAAATTTAGCCGACCGATACGATACACACCGATACAATACATGAAATTTTTAAAATCCTTTCGTATCGATATATATCCTATGATACATATCGATATGCACCAATACACTATCGATACGTATTGATACTCTATGAAAAATATAAAATCAATGTGAAATATATGTTTCGGTACGTATCAATACGTATCGGTGAGTACTTGTATGTATCAATCGGTACGTATCGATGAGTATCAGTACGTATCGGTGAGTATCGATATGTATCGATCAATACGTATCGGTGAGTATCGGTATGTACCGATACAGTGCACTACGGTCATATAGTGGCCAAGATGAGTATTTTTTTCAGAAAACACGAATTTTTGAGGGGTTTTTGTTCCAAAGTTGCTGCCAGTCATATTTCTCTCTAACTAAAGTGGAAATCAAGGTTGGGAACAAGGATTTTACATTTATGGGACAACTAAAAACCTTGAATTCTTAGTGCGATACCCTCAATTTAGTGTTTATGCATAATACATGTTATCAATAGTTTTTTTTGACAAATTTTTTATACAAAAGTGTTTAAAAAGGTGTTTCATATCCATTTATGTGCGTATCTTAGCGTATCTCCGATACGATACGATACCCTCCGATACGTATCTTAATTTTGGTCGACCGATACGGTGACCGATACCAATACTTTAATCCTTGGTTGAATGTGACCGAATACATGAGCAAGTTCAATGAATTGAAAATTAGAAGCCATATTCGGGAGGATGTTGAGCAGACACTATCCAGATTCCTTACCGGACTCAACTCCGAAATTCAGTCTCATATGGCACCCCACCTGGTGCGAGACGTTCCACAGGCCTTCAGGATAGCCTTTGAGGTGGAATCCTCTATGAGAACTTATTCTCAAAGGAAGAGCTTCCAAGCTGGGGAGTCCCAATTTAGAAAACCACCCAAGGCTCAACTGGACTCCCAAAACCCACTGCTGCAAAACAGAGTCAATTTGACAACAAGGGTAAAGGAATTTTGGGAGAAGCACCCAAGAGTAGTGGGCAACAACAGTGCTTCAAGTGTCGCGGGTTTGGTCACTTCTCCAGAGAGTGTCCCAATAGAAATCTTTATGTGGAAGAGCAGACCCCTGAAGAAGGTGACCAAGAGGGCTTTCAGGACCATGAGTATGAGGACCATAGACCAGATGAGACCATATCTGATGAGGACACCGAGGAGGCCGGTGACCTCAAACTCGGCAATGTGCGTTGCATGGTCTCACAACCTAGGAATAGCAATGATTGGCGACGAAATAATATTTTCATCACTTACACATGTCATCAGGGTAAGAACTACCACGTCGCCATAAACAGCGGGAGTTACATGAATGTGATCACCAAGAACGTTGTTGCTTGAATGGGCCTCAAACCTAAACCCCACCCCAGGCCTTACAAGGTTTCCTGGGTTGATCAGTCTACCATTCCTATTAATCTGAAGTATTTAGTTCCCCTATGCTTTGTAAGATATGAGGATCAAGTGTGGTGTGATGTTCTAGAGATGGATGTTGCCCACATCATCCTAGTAGACCCTGGTTGTATGATTGGGATGTCACCAATTACGGGAACTCTAACACCTGTCTTTGAGTTCAAAGGGAAGAAGATCAGACTGACCCCAGGTGCCCCTAGGGAAGTTAGGGTTCTAGAACACAAAGGAAGGACATCCAAACGCACCCCCACCAAAACACTCAACATTTTAAATCAACAACAATTTGAAGGAGAGTGTCAAGAGTTAGGGGTGATTTATGCTCTAGTTGCCATACAGAGTAATACCGATAGGTCACGCTTATTCACTGAGGCTCCTAGAGAAGTGCAACCCTTGTTGAGGAAATTCGAGAGGTTATTCCCTTAGGAACTACCTGATGAGTTACCGCCTATGCGTGACATCCAGTACGCTATTGACTTAGTTCTAAGATCCTCTCTTCCGAACATACCCCATTACCGAATGAATCCTAAAGAACACGCCGAACTCAAACGGCAAGTGGATGAACTGTTGCAGAAGGGATTCATTAGGGATAGCCTTAGCCTGTGTGTTGTACCTATCTTGCTCACGCCAAAGAAAGATGGCACCTAGCGTATGTGTGTTGATAGTAGGGCCATCAATAAGATCACCATCAAGTATAGGTTCCCTATCCCTAGGCTTAATGACATGCTGGATATGATGGCCAACTCTTCGATCTTTTCGAAGATTGATCTCAAGAGCGGGTATCACTAGATTAGGGTTAGGCCTGGAGATGAGTGGAAGACAGACATCAAGACGAAGGATGGCCTCTTTGAGTGGTTAGTCATGCCTTTTGACTTGTCAAATGCACTTAGCACCTTCATAAGGATAATGAATCAAGTGCTTCAACCATTCATTGGCAAGTTCCTAGTGGTTTACTTTGATGACATCCTCATCTATAGTAAGACCCCGTCTTCCCACTTGGATCACTTACAGAAGGATTTTCATGTGCTCTTACAAGAGAAACTCTATGTCAACCTCAAGAAGTGCACCTTCATGAGTGATCAAGTCATCTTCCTAAGATTTATTGTGTCAACTCAGGGAGTATCTGCTGACCCTGAGAAAGTGAGAGCGATTGTTGAGTGGCCTAAGCCAACTAATATCCATGAGGTGCGAAGCTTTCATGGCTTAGCCACTTTCTACAGGAGGTCCATTTACCGGTTTAGTTCCATTATGTCTCCTATCACCGATTGCATGAAAAAGGAGTTTCAATGGACTAAGAGTGCTACGAAGCCCTTTAATGAGATTAAAAAGTTTATGACTTAAGCTCTAGTCCTACATCTCCCAGATTTCTCTAAAGTCTTCGAAGTGAATTGCGATGCATCTGATATTGGGATAGGTGGTGTCCTGGGACAAGAGGGCCACCCTGTTGTCTATTTTAGTGAGAAGCTCAATGAAGCTAGGCAATGATATTCCACATGCGATAAGGAATTCTATGCGGTTGTCCAATCACTGCGCTATTGGCGACATCATCTTTTACTGCAATAATTCGTGCTATTTTCTAACCACCAGGCTCTGAGATACCTGAGTGCCCAAAAGAAACTTAACCAGAGGCATGCCAAGTGGATTGAGTTTCTCCAAGAGTACACTTTTGTACTCAAACACAGACCCGGTGTCGAGAATACTACTACAGATGCACTGAGCCAGGTGAACATGTTCCTCAGTCGCACCAATGCTAGGAGTCGGGCTAGTGTGCTACTCCAGGCAATGAGTGTAGAGGTTGTAGGGTTCGAGCGAGTTAAGGACCAATACCCCACCTATCCTGATTTTAGTGAGTTGTTCACTTCCTTGAGTGAAAGCAAACCAGTCAACTGCTCGGACTACCTACTTTGGGAGGGATTCCTTTTTAAAGGAAGCAAGTTATGCATTCCTAGGACTTCACTCTAAGATTTTCTGATTTTGGAATTGCATGTTGGGGGAGTCGTTGGCCATTTCGGTCGAAATAAGACCATCACCCTCGTTGAGGACCGATTCTTTTGACCAGGACTGAAGAGGGATGTTGCTAGAGTTGTGAGTCAGTGTAGGACATGCCAAACCGCCAAACAACAAAAACAAAGCATGGGTTTGTACACTCCCCTAGCCGTTCCCCATTCCCCTTGGTAGGAGGACCTTCGTGCTTGGTCTACCAAGAACTTCGAGAGGCCATGATTCTGTTTATGTGGTTGTGGACCGTTTCTCGAAGATGGCCCATTTCATCCTATGCTCTAAGACCTCTGATGCATCCATAGTAGCCAGACTTTTCTTTAATGAGATTGTCAAGTACCATGGGTTGCCCCTCACCATAGTGTCCGATAAGGATGTTAAGTTCACCAGTCATTTTTGCAGAATCTCATCTTACCGAAAACATTGGCAATCTTGCCAAACCTCGTAAACCTATGTACATTGTTTGTTCTTGTTTTTCCATTATCTTCTGTATAGTCTTTCGGGTTGCGTTTCTACACGTCACTTGTTGGACCACTGAAACCATAATTGACTCATGAGAGCTGCTAGGATTCCAAAATGGACAATCAGCTCTGAAATTAGCTCTCAAACAAATCTCATTGTGTTTCATTACAATCCTAACCATCAAGCATACATCAAAGATGTATCAGCAACAGTGCAATTTCAATGCAGCTAAAAGCAAAGATAACCATTAAACAATTAGCTACTTAAACTTGATTTGATAATACTATTGTAGGAGTTCTGATGTAGAGGGATTAAATTCTAACAAGGTTGTTTGTTAGAGGATGATTTGAAGGATTCATATGATCATGCAAGAATTTATACTAGTACAGGTTGGAAACAGCAAATAAATCTGACATTGAAAGACCATAAGACAATGTTTATCCAAGTAAAATCCAAACTCTTAATAATGGAATTGATTTAAGATACAGAATCCGAAACATACAAACCCAATTTTCTTTCCAACTTCATCACCTTAAGAAAATTCTAACCCCTAATACCTTTTTTATTTCAATTTTTTAATTTTCTCTAAAAAGAATTGAGAGTTTCACAAAGACAAAGAAATTATGAAGCCAAACTTCCAGATTTGAGTCAGATTGACTATGATATATCAGGTTTAAACTAACAAGCAATTCATATTGGGACAGTTATTGTCACTTTTGCTTTCACTAGTTCTAGACCTTGGATTCCATTTTATTTCATGGAACAGTTTTCCTTCACTCACAGTGAGGGGTTCGCCAATAGATGTAAGAGTAGAAATAGTCTGCATTTCCCATCAAAAGCTGCCCCACCCACGCCAATAGGGTTGCTCCCAACATTATGGGAGCAAGTTCTAAATCTTTAAGAGAACTCTTCACCAGTAGAATATAAGAGCCGCCAATTGGCTAGGATCCCAAGGTTCCTGTAATGGAGAGGAGTTGGGCGGCTTGGGTCCATTTATAGTACCCCATTCATCAGCCACATTTGTTTCAAATAAGGATGGTACTTTAAGAAATTTTGACACACTACTCAAATTCCTCAAGATTTTTTCTCTAAAGATGGGACCTTGAATGACCCAATGACATGGGCTCTCCAGTCCAATAACCCCCAAAAGGAGGGTCCACCAGGACCATTTCCAGTCCCCACTTTCTAATTTTGGAAGATATAACCTGCAAGAGATAAGTCCACACGTTCTAGTTTTGGAAGCACTTATAGACTAACAAAGAGAATTAAGAGATACTTGTATCCCCCATGGCCCATATTCTAGTTTAATCCCCTATATGGAATACCAGTACTTCATTGGTAAATTAAGGAAGAAAACAACACTGGAAAAAAAAAAGAAGAAGAGATATTGTAAAACAACTGAACATGGACACAAGAAAATTGTCAATGATGCTCCGTTTAAAAAAAAATTCATCTTGACAAAAAGCAAAAAGCAGAGATCCAAAATTTGAGTCATCTTGAAAAAATCAGAAGGAAGGAAAAACAAGAAAGTAAAGATAAAAAATCTGCAAGTCAATGGTGAAAAGTAAAACTCATAAGTTTCCGACTGACATTGAGCTATAAGATCAAATAAACAAACATACCCAGTCGTCTGATCTTTCATATCTGATGCGTTCACTTTAATTCTCAACCCAGTTTAACATAATTCAGTACCATATTCAATATTTGAAATTTGAAACTGAAAAGTGACACTCATTGTCATGAATCGGGCATTGGAAAGGCATCCCAGATCATGACCATGTCCACGGAAGGCATTCTACTCAAAAGAACTGCATCCATATCTGATAATAACTCTAGTCTTCTTGGTCCCAACCAATTCATAGCCAATTCTGTTCTCCAAATCAAATCAACACACTTTTCTCGCTGGCTTTTGGTTCAACATCCTGAGGTTTGAACTCTGAGATATAAGTTTTTTCGGTGATGAAGTGGGTGGGTGGTGGTGGGTTAGTGGCTTTCTCAGAGAGGATTTTAGGAGAAGTTCACCCTCAACAAATCAAACAATTGGTAATCATTCATGGAACAAAAAGGGAAGTAGTTCCCATAGTCAATTAATCGAACCGTCGGTACTCATCATTCATACATGCATGCAACAAGAATTCTATCGCAACAAAGAGAAATGACCCATGAATCCGTCGAGAGAGAGGTCCTCAGAATATTGTGGGGGCTTCTTACCAAGAAGAGGCAATGAAAAAATTCCTTTGTTGGGGAGTGATCCAGCCTCAACAGAAACCAGAGGCTCTTTTTCTGTAAAATCTATGGTTGCTGGCTGGGGAAACTAAATTAAGTTCTGAGAGACGAAACTAAAAGGAAAAAATATAAGGGAAAAAAAACATAGTTAAAGATGTTACCGGCCTACTTACCTCTTGCTGTAAATGAAACCTAAATGAAGAGGACATTCTGTGGAAGATGCAACAAATTCCGAACCGTTGGAGACGCAGCAGCAACTTCCAGCAATTTACTTCTTTCCCACAGGAGTCCCACCAAATCGGTGGGACTTTGAGAAAAGAGGGGTGGAAGAAGCAGGGATCCAACAGGGATTCCTGACACCCTGACTCTTTTCCCACCCCTGATAACCAAACGACTCCATTTTACCTCTTATGGGGGGAATGTTGCACGGAAATCCCACTCCATTGATCCCGCCCCCACCAAAACACCTCTATTTCAAACGGGGCCGAAAGGAATTAGAATCAAACAGAAGCTAGAGATCTTGAAGTAAGCAGTGGCAAATCAATAAATCATACACTACTGGCTTTACACGATCATTATGATTTCCGTTATCGAACCTATAGTGTTCTTTACAGAGAACAGAAAAATGAAATTAAACTACTAACAAAACCCATTCATAAGGTTCAAAACCTGCAAATTGCAGTCTGAAACCCAGTTTCCATATATTCTCAATCAGAAACCAAAGTCCTAGAAGCCAAAAACGAAGAATCAAACAAACAAGAAAACAGAGGAGAAGCATTAAACGAACAATATCATAAGAAATTATAGAGGTGTAAACAAAAATGACATATTTACCCAATTGGTGGACTTGGAATGCCAATTCTGAAGCTAAAAAAAATGCAGAATGATTTCACCCGAGCTCAGAGAACGGGAGAAGGTAGGGAGCCTGAACGTTAAATGCTTATAGGGAATGGGATCGTGGCTCCCGCGCCTGCACCTCTCGTGTCTGTCGCCCTCCTCCCTTTATAAAATTAGAATCAAAAGGAAGATAGTTATTGGGTATCGTGAAGGCGTAGGGGCCACCCAAGAGGTCGCTTCTGTTTTTGAATGGAATCCCTTATGGGTAATGCGAAGCAAGTGGATTTATTCTCAGGATATATTTTCCTCTTTTTTATACAGTTTTAAACCATTAAGCTAGTTGCTAAAAAGCTTTCATATTTTCAGTCAATTGTCCATTTACATGGCATATACCAAATTTTAATGTGTATTGCTAATCAATTTGATAATATTTATTTTAGGACCTAGTTTTTCTTTAGCCATGGTCTAAGGGAGAAGCGAGAATCTCTTGACTAAGCCTTCGGATGAGCATTATCGGGTATCATTACGACTTGAGGGGTATTATCAATTTTCGTACAATGAAGGGATATTCAATGACCATAGATAGGGACTCAAATTCTCAATGACTAGCAGTGAGTGGAAATGAAGACCCAATGACTCGGGGGGGCCTGCATACACCCCAATTGCAGAATGCTCAATGCCACTCACTGTCTCCCTACAAAAGATCTTTATGGGTTAAATAGTGGTTGATCCTTCAGCCACTAGTGTAGGAAAATTTTCTTTTCTTTTCTTTTTTTCTTTTTTTTAGTTCATCTCCCCTATGGCTAACCACCCCAAACCGTCTCACACCATTCCCATGATATAGTCCCCACACTATGTGTGATGAGGTGGTGTGGATTCTTGTAGGGGGTGGAATCCAAACTCCTCCTTTTATTGGTTTCAATACCGTTGGATTAATCCCAGATCCGTTCACTTTATACATCACCTTTTAAAAGCAAAAAAGTACAAATACAATTTTTTAAGATTCTCGCAATGGATGGTTGTGGGGAGTGTGGATCAAATTCCACAAACATGGAATCCATCACCCAGTTTTTTCTTGTATAGATTCCATGTGTGTGAATCAATCCTATACGAGAATGGTTATCGTGTGAGAATCTGATCCGCTCTCATTGTGGGTTGCAAAATTTCTAAATTTAGTATTCTTCAAAGTTTACGATGGACAGATGTCCAAATTAAGGGTGTCAATCAGTTTAGTTCACGTTTTTCACTTTGGTTCAAGATCCAATATCTCCATATGAATAATTTCCTTAGCCTCGAAATCGAAATTGAACCAAATTTAGTTTGGATTTATTCAATTCCTATTCAGTTTTTTGAATTCGATATGTTCAGTTCGTACACAATCTTTGAAATTCAATTTAAATTTGGTTTAGGTGGAAACAATCTGTCCAAACAAATAAAAATTCGAAAAGAAAATTACAATCTCTTGAAGATAGAGTCCCACAATATCAAATATGTGGTACCTTTCAACACTGTTTATACGACTAAAGAAAACTCATAATAGGTAATTTCACAAAACCCAACAAAGGGTTTTGTGATACAATTAAGCACACAAAACAAGAAATGTTAAAATTGCAGTCTAGTGGTGTTCTCCTATTGTGCTGTCACAGATGATTGACCTTTAGGGTCATTTTGTCATGGGTTTGGGTCGTTTGGGCTTAAGTTTGATGGGCTTCATGTGCTTATTTCTAAACAGTAATGGATGTTTGACATGTCCATTTGCAAAGGTACAAATGTACAAGGAGTGCTTTAAGGTAGTGATTGGAATCTTTCCCTTCACCTACCAAAAAAAAAAATCTTTCCCTTCATATTCCATGAGATTAAATCCTCTTAATTCCATCCTTTTAGAGAGGCAAACCTCTTAAAGGGTTGCCTCTCTATAATAGGATGGCCCATAACACTCTTTTGCATCCAATTTTCCGGACTCTCATTCTCTCTCTAAAATCGATTTATTCATATTTTTCATTTTTAAGTGAACATAGTCCCTTGGACTACCAGGCCTATAGGGGCTGTTATTTGGGAGAGCAATTCACACTAACTCAATTACAACACTAAGAGGTTTTAAGGAGAGTGACCAGTGACACGAATGAGCTCCACCAGTTTTCTCCCATCATTGTTTGAATTCTGTGATTGTAACGGAGGCTGTGAAATACACAACAATAAATGATGTGACATACATATCAATGCGTTCATCAACATTGATTTAGAATAGCATTCATTATGAAAAGATCACTTTATGGGAAAAGATCATTATCTGGTCAGGAGCCCTTATGCACAGAAGTAAGGTGGCAAAAAGAACACCTTGTCCTTCTAGTTGGATGCCTGTGTGTCTTTCCTAGTTAGTTTTTCATGCTAGTGCAATGGCCACGTGACCAATTAGGGATCCCTAGTCATAATTTTAGACTCTATTACAATATCATTATTACAAAACGTCATGTGAAATAAACGGACTACATATGACCTAGCATTTTTGGCTAAAATTAGTTTGTCCAAATGGGCTTTCACAGCCAAATAGTGAGGTAAAACTAGGGGTGAAACGGGGCCTGATTGGGTCAGGTTTTTTAAAACCCTAGCTCAACCCTAAGTCCTCAAAATTCAACCTAGGCCCAACCCAATCCTATTGGGTTCATGCTTAGGCTCAATCCTACCGGGCTCATGCCAACCCAACCTTGCCCTAATTAGCCTAGATTATTCAAAATAAAAGGATAGGATGATAGCCCTAAATTATATTATATAAATTATTATTAAAATCAGGGGTGGGATGGGCCACGTTGGGCCTAGGACTCAACCCTAGCTGAACCCAACCCTAACCCAGGGTTAGTGTTTTTCAACCTTAATCCATCGTCAGGGTTAGAAATCTTAACCCAAGCCCTATTCGAGCTCAGTGCAGGCCAAGGCGTGTTCAGGCCGTTAGAACCAAACTTACACCCCTAGGTAAATCAGTAATATATCTTGGGCTCTTGGCACCTTAACAATGTCCTCGGTTCATAGTCTCACCTCTTTAACAAAAATAAGAACGAAAATTTCCTTTATTTTGAGACTAACCAATCGAGGATTTGCCTATTTGACAGATCCTCTCCAAGGAGGGGAGAGTCCAAGGAGCCTGCCATCCCATGGGTGGGAGGATTTGGATACGCACCTCAATAAATGGGTGTGTATCCCCAAATCACCTCAATCATGGGAAGACTCGCTAGACTACCCAGTCACTTGAGAGGATCACTTTCCAACCTAAATCCCTTCCATTATAGTGAGTGGGGTGTCAATCAATTGGGCCTAACTGGGCATGGCAGTGTGAAACCCTTGCACCGTGAATGCTCATTTACTTAAACGAGCCTAGGTTTGGGGGGCATGGTATGGTTTGTAATTGGGCCAGTTGGTATCGAGCTTTAATCGGGATACCTTAAACATGCTACGGACCTACTTAAGTCTAAACGAGCTCTAAACGGGCTCTAAACGGGCTCCCCCTAAAATCCTTTTTTAAGTGGATTAAATATCCATAAATCTTCATTTAAACATAGCAAATGTCATTCAAAAACTCTCCACAGTTAATCATATATGAGATCATGGTTGTTTCTTACCAAAAAAAAAAATATATTATTAATGTACCAAAACAATTGTTCTCCACAAGAATTGTCTGCCCTTCATTCACTCCTTATTAAAACATCTCAAAATACCTTATTTTATTTTATTACAAAGTTGGATGTAATACTGTGTTCAACATCATCTATCATAGATTTTTTATTACAAAGTCTTTACTATTATTTTGTATTAGTAGTGGTAAAATAAGTATTTAGGCAGTTTTATAGGGGTCGGGTCATCCGGCTAAATGGCTCGATTCAAGCAGGCTTCTTAAACGAGTCGGGCTGGTCAAGCGCCTGATGGGCTAGAAGCATGTAGGCCCGACATGTTTATTAAATGGGCCAGTTCAAATTTGGCCTTAAGCAAGTTGGGCTCGATCGGGCCTACCGATGCGGGTTCAGGATTGACACCCCTAGTACATGGCACCTGAAGATTTATCAGTAAATGGCAAAGTGCCTTTCATTTGTTCACCGCTTTGATTGCTTTAACCCTTTGATCAGTTGTGGTCGTCCCCATTGTAGCTAGCTAGCTAGCTAGCTGTGCAATGTTTCCAAGATCTGGGCCAATTTGGTTTCCCACTCTCTTCACATCCTGAAAGATGAAGAGAGGTACATAGGGGACCATCATCTGGACTCATTTGTTTGCAAAGGAGGACACCCACCATTCTCTTCTACTTTATGTGGGTATTTACAGATCATGAAGCTTAGACTTCTCTGTCACTTCTGTCAGTTTTGATTTCTTTATAGAATTTAATCTTACAATTCCTTATAAGCTTTACAAAGTGAAAAATGGGTTTTCGATGATTCATGAAGTGGATCCTTCTGCAAGTGAATAGAGTAATTCCCAGAAGATATGATCTCCCATAGATTCAGGGCACTTATAAAGAACCTGATCATAGTAGATAAGAAAGTAAAGAAGGCCATACCCTTCATGGTAACTCTCTCTCTCTCTCTCTAGGAACTACTAGGAGTTTTCAGTTCTGAATTGTTAATTACT
Source organism: Macadamia integrifolia (assembly GCF_013358625.1). Taxonomy (NCBI): domain Eukaryota; kingdom Viridiplantae; phylum Streptophyta; class Magnoliopsida; order Proteales; family Proteaceae; genus Macadamia; species Macadamia integrifolia. The sequence continues at coordinate 323,852 of NW_024870513.1, read as the reverse complement.
ATCCAAATTGGACTTTCTTTGAGGTTGGGAATAGAGAACAGCAACCATTTCTTTGTTTTTAGCTTTAATGCACACCTTATTTCTGAAAATATATAAAAGAGTGGGACCCAAAAACCTAAATTGGGCACAGGTGATGCAGGTGGGAAGTGGAGCATATGATACTATCATTCAATATACTGAATGATCTTCCTCATTGATCACCTAAGAAAGATACGGATACATCACAGAAGGTAGGTCCCACTCATTGCACGTGAACCGTGTAACATTTACTAAATATATATTTATTTTTTTCAGTTTGATCTTATAAATGACAGTAACTGTGGTCAGTTTTTACTTGGTACAAACATCAACCTGTCATGTACAATATGGTATATGATACTAAAATCTTTTATGTAAAGTAGTTTTACTATTTTTGTAGAAACGAATTCCTAAAATGATGCAGGAAATAAATAGAAATCACAAACAAAACAATTGCACAATGTAACATAAAGATTTACGTAATTCTGTAAGACTGTCTGTGTTTTCATAGTTCTCTGAATATAAAGGATGAATCATCGCTACAAATTCAAGTGAAATCTACATAGACGCACATTATTGAAATACCCATGTAGCTTTAAAAAATTTCCTCTAGGTTTGCCGTCCTTGAACCCCCTGTTAAGAAATGCCAATTCGTCAAAGACCCGAGTAAAGAAGATAATACACAAGGTGGGCCAACCTCTGGACCTCAAAGGCTTAGAGCTTACAACCTTTCGAAATCAACCCACAAATCCACATCGTTCCCCAAACAATTTTATCAATTTTAATGAAGAAAAAGATTCCAAAATAATTGTATTTTGACTGGGGTCCATGGCCTTTGGAATGGACCTTGGGCCTATTTGCAACACATATGTGTCTCCCAGTCTCTCAGTCTCTCTCCCAGTCCATGTTTCAAGTTTCAATCTTTTTACCCTAACTGGGGTTCAAATTCTCACTCAATAGCATGACTCATGTCCCCACCATCCCTCCAATCATATCCTAGCTCCCAACTTCTCTCTCACAAAGCTTTAATCTGCCTCACCCATGGAGTTCATTTTTTCTTTAAGAATTTTTGCAGTGACCATTAGAACACCATACACAATGTGTTGCTCCTTCTTGCCCTCTCTAACTCTGTTTCTGTTTTTCCTTCTCATATCAGTACCTTGTAGTGCTCTTCCTTTCTCGACTCCTACTAGCCATGGAAATGGGAAGAAACAACAGCACAACAACAACAACAGTAGTAATCTCCATTCCACAAACATGGACCCATTTGAGGTAGAAACCTTGTTCAAGATCATGGAGACATTGTCATCTGATAGCAACTGGAGAGTCTCATATCCAAGCCCTTGTAAACCAGGTTCTTCTTCATGGATTGGCTTAGAATGCAAACCAGGTAATGACAATCATGTTCATGTTTCCAGGCTTGATTTTGGAACAAAACCAAACCCAACCTGCAAGAAAACAGCTACCTTCCCATCTCAAATCTTTGATCTTCCATATCTTGAATCAGTCTTCTTCTTTCGTTGCTTCACTCAAACTAAAACCACCATTACCATAACCCCAGGTAGAATTTCAACTACACTGACACAGCTCAGTTTCCGATCAAATCAAGCAATCATAGGTCCCATACCACCTCAAATCTCTTCTTTAAAGTCTCTTCAAGTCCTTACATTGTCTCAAAACCGCCTTCATGGACAAATACCAGCAGAGATCTTCAGTTTATCCTCTCTGGTTCACCTTGATTTGAGCTACAACTTACTCACAGGCACTATTCCAAACCAGTTGGGTAGTCTTGTAAAGCTTGAGGGACTTGATTTAAGCTATAACTTGCTTACAGGTCCAATTCCAAACACAATTGGGCAACTGGGTCTTCTTCAAAAGCTCGATTTGAGTTCAAATTCTATCACTGGACGCATCCCTGACACCATTGAAAACCTTCATTTCTTGGTTTTCATGGCTTTGGGTAACAACAAACTGAAAGGGAATTTCCCTAAAGGCATTGATAGGTTACAGAACCTACAGTACCTTATCATGGAAGACAATCCCATGTTTGTTCAGTTACCATTTGAGCTTGGAAGACTAGCAAAGCTTCAAGAACTGAGACTTGCAAATTCTGGGTTATCGGGAGCCATTCCTCCAAGCTTCTCTAGGCTACTCAACCTCAGTACTCTGTCTCTACAGAACAATAGATTAACTGGTCCAATTCCAGTTACATTAAGCAATCTCACTCACATTTATCACATGAATTTGAGCAAGAACTTGTTGGTTGGTGTTGTTCCTTTCAATTTAAACTTTTTGCAGAGATTGGGAAGGAATTTGGATCTAAGTGGGAATTCAGGACTCTGTTTGGACAAGTCTGATGCTTATGCAAGTGTAAAGATTGGAGTCGGTGTCTGTGGAAGCAAGGGAATAGGATCTCTGGATCAACCATTGAAGAGATCTGAAGCTCCAGTTGGGTCTTGCAGATTATTCAACGTGTTAGCTTTCTTAGGTGTTTGGGGAATGTATCAAATGTTATTCTATTTGTCAATTTGAATTCTTTATATCTCTTGTTGTAACCTCATCTTCTGGTGATTCTTTATGTGGGTAGTGGGTACTGTGGAGATAGCAAAGAAAGGACGCTTTGAGCTTGGCCATTGAACCACCAAAGAAGTCTTGAAGACTTTCAGGGAAGTTCTTTTTCTTTCTTGTTTGCATTTGAGTTAGTGATGCTCCATTAGTGTACTATATTTTGCGGAAAATTTATTAGTTGTGTCTCTTTTGTGTGGTTTAAGAAAACGTTCTAAAACATGGATCGGGAATTGAATCGGTCAGTGTTGATTTTGATTTGAATCGATTAGAAATTGATCAGAAATTTATCAGAATCAGCGGAAATTGATGGGAATCAATGAGATCAGTCACAGTCAATTTGACCAATTCGATTCCAATTCTTAAAACCATGGCTGAGGCCTCAATATTTTGTTTGGACTTCATAGACTTGTACTTGTTGAATTTCATTTAGTTGATTTGCTTTAATAGTTTGCTTGACGTCTAGTTGTAAGGCTGTGAAATAGTAGTTAAGATTTGGTCTGGGGATTGTCATGCTACTTTGGAGATGAAATATTCCATGCCAAACCAATGAGAGCCCAAGAAAGGATGTTTTATGATTCATGGACAGAAGAACCCCATATAAGGAGAGAGAGACAGGCATTACTCCGCCAATATGAAATCAATTGTTCCTTCAAGATTTTTGAATATTTTGAAGGATAATTTTTTCTGTATGAAAGCACCCCTATATGCCATAGGTCCAAGGGGGACCCGAAATTACTACTCACTATCCTAGGAGCACGCAACATTGGGTTTGGGCACAAAGGGAACTCCTATATAGAAAACGCGTGCCTATAAAAAATATGGACCAAGTAAGTTGAAGGATATGGCCCACTATAGTATTAGACATTTTTTTTTTTTTTTTGTAAATAGTATTAAACATTTAAGAATGATAATAGAATTCAACATGGGTGAATAGAGAGTTGAAGAGATTCTCTCTTCACCCAAAAAAAAAAACTTTAGCCTTCAAATATTACACCATCTAAACTAACTTCTTCTCTAAAACCCTGCCACCTCTTAATTTCTCTCTAAAAAAAAAAAAAAAAAAAAAAAACCTCTACAATAGTGTTAGAGGTGTTAGTTACATCACTTTATTGCATCAACAGCCTTCCCATAAATCTGGTAAGCAATGAAGAGGACATTTTGGGCATATGGAAAGAAGGTGAATTTTTCTGGCAAAGTTGTACGTTCGGCACCTGTCATATGCAGAGCAGCAACTACATATTGGTCGGTCACGTGTATAATCAGCATTTCTTTGGTTCATCTTTTTTTTTTTTTTGGGTAAATGCATTTCTTTGATTGATTTCATCAAAAAAAAAAACAAAAAAAAGCATTTCTTTGATTGATCAACAATACGACACAACAAGGAGCCAAGGACAATCCCGTTATTTTTATTTATTTTTCAAGCTTCGATTATTTTTTTAAATTGTTAGAGCACTGAATTAATGGAATCTCAAATCTCAAGCTTAGAACTAGTTAAATTGTAATTTAGATCCAATAAATCCGGGAACCTGAATCGAAAGCCCCAATCACTAGTCAAATCATATAATCTATTATTTTACTTTGTTTTCTTCAACATAGTATGAACATCAGGTTTTTCCACGATCTCTAAGTCACAATGAAACAAACTAATTATTACCCTATTTAAATTTATCTAAAATAAAACTCCATTCTTGATTTAAGATTTAGAGTTTAATGACATATTCCAATGAAAGTGTGATCCCAATCCTAACACATGTGAAGTCCAATATCAATGTTCATTGACACAAGTGCAATATTGATCGATGTATCGTTGACACACAAGATTCCCAACGATCACCCTTCAAAATCAATCGGATTAGTTCAATGGGAAATTGATTTTCATAACCTTGTCAATTCTGATTGGATAGAGTTGGTGGTATGCAATAATGCTGTGTTTGGTAGTCAGGAGAAGGAAAAAAAAAAAGAATTTCTTAATTTAAAAAATTCTCTTTATGCTTGACATGTCTTGTATTAAGAGAATATTCTATTTTTGAATTTCAAAATTCACCTTTGGAACTGTGAAGCTTTTTTTTTTTTTTTTTTTTTTTTTTGCTTAAAAAAAATAATAATAATAAATTCTTGCCAAAAATTCAAGGAACATGAGAGAATTCAAAAACTTTTCTTTTATTTTCTTTTTCTCTCTTCTAATGGTAACCAAACACATACTTTTTTCATTTTCTTATCATTTCATTTTTTTTATTTTTTTTTTTTTTTTTTCATTTCTTTTCTTTTCCTCCCTTGGCTACCAAACACAGCCTAAGAGAGCTAGAGATTAAGGTAAAGGTATGGAGGTGGGGCATGGGGTGGAGCCGCGAAATGGTGAGCTGCAAGAAAGAGGCTAAGGGAGGAGAGGGGCGGGGTAGGGGGTTGCTGAGGGGATGAGGTATAAAGGATGAGAACGGGATGAGGGGTGATGGGTGCACCTGAATATGGCCGATTGATTTACCTTGACGTATAATCTAATGATTTTTAAAATATTAAGAAAAAAAGAAGAATTTCAACTTTACTTTTCTAAGCCAATCTGAGAAGAATTTTAATATAAGAGACTTTGAGTAAATATAGGATAAGGAAAAGAAAGTGACAGTAATTGCTCATTGTAAAAAAGGAGTGAAAATATCCTTCATATCTGCTCACTTACGGCTCTTACTGTTCTTGGCCTTGGTGACCTTTTTTTCCTGTGGGGGCCACATATATGCTTTTAGTATTGAGTCAAAAGGCACAGGTGTACGACCACCAGGTTTGGGTCCCCTCGCATGGTAGGGTACTTATGTTAGTGTTAGTACCATATCACAGTATCCTCTGTTCTCCCTCCATCTTTATCACTCGACCGTTGCTGGGGGAACATTAAAAACTACGATTCTGTGAAGAAAGAAATTCAGTTTTACAGTAAGGGAATGGGAATACATTATTCACTTTTAACTGTAGGATGGGTTGCAAGAAATTGGAACGAAAGAAGAAAAAGCAGAAGAGAAAGAGAAAGAGAAAGAAGAGAGAGAGAGAGAGACATGAATGGCAGTCCATGAGCACAGCAGGAACCGAGCACAAGGACACTTATTTGGAATAGGAAATCTGGAACCCACTAAAACAACACTTCTGATTGGCACTGTCGATTGTGTATGGTACACATCTTATTCCAATTCTATCCTTTTTTCTTTTCTTTTTTTCTTTTTTTCTTTTTAAGATTTTGAATTAGTATTTTGGTACTTTTCTACTTCCGTTTTGAGCATGGTTTGAAGTATGGGTTTAGTATCGGTCATATCAGATCGGTATTGATTGAGATTGATTCCCAAGTTAGGTGGCTGAGATCGATCCTCAATCCCTGATTGATCCGGATCGATGTTCTATATCGTTTCAGGTGTAAAATAGTAAAAAAAAATTACTTTTTAGAAAAATCAGGGGTAAAATAGACTGATACCCATCGATCTGATCTGGATCAGTATCAAAACAGTATCGATAAATACCAAAACTGATACTATCCCTTAAATATCCTTGGTTTTGAGTATTTATTGTAAAAGTGGTTCACAAATTTCGGCTCCCATATGTACTGCTCAAATTATCCATAATGAGGTCTTTGGGTTAAATAAATTAAGGGAAATGAAAAGATCGTTGCTTGGTCTTGTGGCCCTTACATCAGAATGAGGATGAGATTTTTATTTCATAAGAAGATAGTAATTTCTCATGTTTGGTTCACGTGATTAGGCAACAGTATTTTTCTCATAAAGTCATTAAATTCTAATCAAGCTCTGAAGTAGACAAATTATTTGTCATAAATCATGACTATAATTCTACACTTTAAGTTCTAATCAAACTTTGTAACCTTAATCTAATATTAACTTAAGTTACGATTTGAATCATAAGAATCGAAACAACCTAAAATTGATATAGTTTTGCATTGAAAAAAATAATAATGAGAATTTAGAAAATTCATTGGAAATTCAACTTCTTCGCTAATCGTTGGGTGGCTTGGCATGCATGCCCTTAATCAAAGAAATAATAAAAAGAAAAAGGCTTGGCATACATGGAGTACAATTCGTTTTGGCCTCCATGTTTGAAAGATGACTTGGTAGTTGGTACCAAATTTTACAGGTCTCATCACTCTAGGGGCTGTTCAATCCATTCAACAATTAGTTTGATGAGATCAAACTTAGGTGTGGCCTAAACATGAAGTATGTGCTGTTGTTACCCAAAAAAAAAAAAAGGTGTGTTGTTAACCTATTTAAAATTGCTCTTGGATTTGGAGAAAGATACTTACTTATAGATTCTGACTGCAATCATACATTTATCATGTCACTAGGGATGGGGTTGCTACCTTACTTTGTTTGGACCCCTGGCACCCCACAGGGCTCCTCTTTAATTCGTTGGATGCTGAATATGTTATGATGTGAATTCTACTAGGTTGGCTTCGGTGCAATCTATTCTTCTTGATGGCAGGTGGAACCATGGTCGGTCCATTTTTGTGGATCTTAGTCAAGTGTGGGGTTAGTTAACGGAATGGACATACAGGATTCCATCATATGGTCAAGAGCCCCATTTGAGCTTTGTTAGCCTTCTAGAGGACCTTAGGATAGTATCATCCTGGATGCTCTATGGATTGGTAAAAACTTTAAAAGGTATTCCATTGGCTACATTGCTAAGCTGGCGTTTTGTTGTACAATTTTTCACATTTGGAAGGAGAGAAACTTCTGTATATTTAGAAATGTCATCAGGACTATGTCATTGATCATTAGAGATATATTTCACCAAAAAAAAATATCCATTAGAGATATTAAGGCTGATGTTGAAGACTGGTGTAGAGCTGTTATTCCTAAAGGCTTGAAATCCTTTAGAAATCTCTTCCTCGTTGAGAAATGGGGTGTGCATCTGTTTTGGGTTTGTAGGTGATGTTGTTTTTATTGGGTCCTAGGAGAAGGTCTGTTTGGGCAACAAGACTGCAAAATCCTTTCCTCCATCTCTGTAAACATAATTAGCAATTACCATTACCATACTTGACAAAAATGAAACACCCTACGTACGTGCTACAACGTGTAATAGCAGTCTTCATTAAAAAGATCTTAAGCCGTCCTAATCTTATTGACAAACCCATCTTGGCTGCCTTGGAAAAATTGATTTTATTTTATTTTTTGGTGCAGAAATGGATTAATTTTTGCGGTGATGTTATTCAATTCAATTAAAGAAAGGATATGTAAAATGGTAATATACTCTAAGGCTATGTTTGCCTGTTTGGTAACCAAGAAAAGAAAATAGTACAAAAGACATAATAAGATAGAAGTAATGGTAACACAATGTTTTTTTTTTTTTTTTTTTTCCTTGACTTGCAAACATAGTCTAAAGAAAAATCTTAATGTAATCATAATTGCTGAAAAAAGAAACTTTACTCTTTTAATATAATACATTTTTTTCTTCTAATGAGGGTAAATCCTATTAATTCACATAGATAATAACACCTCTCGATAAATTAATTTAAAAATAAATATTTTTTTCTAAATAAGATATTTTTTTATATAAAAATAAAATAAATAATAATAATCATTTCACCACTTGATGACAAGAAGGTGCACCCTATATGTAATGTATGTTTGACAAAAAAGTTACAAGAAAGAGTACCTTTAGGCTAATATTTTGGCTATATAGTTGAGGTCCTGAGCTATTACCTTTTAGTAGATAGGTCTAGTCAATTTACTTCATAAATTGTATAGAAAAAGTTGTCTCCTTTCTGAAAAAATTATCCATTTCACCAGGCGGTTTGTTCCATGGAGTTGGTTCCATGGAGTTGGAATTGAAGAAATTTGACCAAGCCCGCCGGGCCTTTTTCCCCAATTTATGAATCAGCCTCATTATTTGCCCGGTTCTTCTTTTATTTATGAATTATATAGCCTTACTTTGATATATGAATGTATGGAACTGGGACGCACAGTCAGGGTTTTGAATCTTGGGAATTAGAGGCCAACACTAATCTAATATTGGTCCAGATTGGATTTTTTAAAAGAAAAAAAAAAGTTATCTACTTTTGAGTTTTCTCTTACAAAATTATCCACTCAAAAGTTTCAGTTAACAAAAATAATCAAAACTATCCACCCAAAGTTTCATTTAACTAAAATACACAAAATCAGGATTGGGTTCACAAAACTACCCAAAAACGATTCTCCTCCATCTTTCACGTATAATCAGGCATTGGGTATTGGATCAAAGGTAAATTAAATTGTATGAGATCCTTTTTTCTTTTATTTATTTGGGGGTAAAACATCCAATCACTGATCTGATTCCCAAGTTTTAAAACCAAATAAGGAATGATAATAGTTCGGGTTTGAAGAATAGGATTTCTTTCTATAGAGCTTAGGATCAAAGAGTAATCCCACGGGTCATCTTAGCTGTGAGATTACTTTCTAATCCCTGAGCTGTATAGAGGATAGCCAGATCCGGGTTCTCATCCCCACTGAAGCAAGCTAAACATAGGTACAATAACTGAGATAGATATGGGCTTCCCCAAAAAGAACAGCAACCTTTAGAACAAACTTTAAGAGAGAGATTAGTCCATCTTTTTAGGGCATCTGAAGCATAGGAATAGCACAAACCTTGTTTTGTCACTGTAGTAACTTGTAACCCCGAAAAAGTAAAGAGGATCTCCACCTTTTGTCACCTACCATATTTTATGTGGTTTATGACAAATCTGGGATAGGGAAGTTAACAAATAATACGCCCTCGCTCCTGAAAGCAATATTCATAATTTAATTCTTCATGAAATGACCAAAAACGTGATTATAACCTAGAGAGAGAGAGAGAGAGAGGGGGGGGTTTGGTTGCTGCGTGGAAGAGTGGGTTGGCAGCTTCTTCCTTCCCCTCGTGCAGTCAGGTCTCAAGCTATCGAGCCACGTATTGTTTGCGTCTCTCTCTCTCTCTCTCTCTCTCTCTCTCGTTCTTTCTCTTTCTCTCTGTTGATCTTGCAGTAGTCTGAGAACAGTACGTAGTACCAAAAAAACCCAGAAATGTTTCAGAACCTCACGTGGGCAAAGGTAAAAGCAGATTTAAAACCAAGTCACAGTACACACAACACACGCATTACACTACGCTACACTACACTAGTGCAGTCCTCTCCTCTCTTCAGTCTCCTCGGCCCTTTCCCTTCTTTCAGTCGTCCTTGTCCTTGTAATAGTATGATGATTTAACACCTGAGAATCCTAAGCCATAAACCCTCATAAGAGGGTCCTTGTCTTTGTGTCAGCTTGTCTGGCCTCTCTCCCTCTCGCTCTCTCTGGACGACTTGTCTCCCTTCTTTTCTTCTTCTTCTTATTATTATTATTATTATTATTATTATTATTATTATTATTATTATTAGGGTCGGAAATATAAATGAATGGGAAAGCTGCCAGGCTCATATTTGATTCACTCGTGGTAGGAATGAAATAATTCCTGTATATACAGTACTCCTCAGGTTAAAAGTATTCAAACCACTAGTTTTATGACTATTTTGCTTGTGTACGTATGATGCAAGGAGGCCATTCACCCTCCCCCTTTTTTTTTTTTTTTTATTTTAGAAACAAAGAGGTCATTTCTTGTGTGAGAGAGATAGAGAGGTGCTACTGTACCATACACGGTCGGGATAGAGAACATTTTATTATCTTTTTGGAGAAGGAATGTTTTCCATCTAGTGCTCCCGCACCCACCCACAGCCCTTTTTCAGAGATTCTGTGAAAATGCATCTCTGAACCTTAAAAACAGTTGTGTGCACGTAGGGAATGCTAGGCGGACATGGATCTTCCTCATCTTTTTTTTTTTTTTGTGAAAAAGAATGCCCCTTGTTTGCACGACTTTTGTGCCAACACGAGACCAGTGAAAGGATACACATAGGGCATAAACAGTGATGGGTTTTGGGGGTTTCAGAAGGGTGGGTTTGTCATTTTACCACTCTTTTAATATCTAGGCAAAGGCCGTGCGATCAAAGAGCTTTTATTTCTCTATTTTTTATATTTATGTTTCTCAATTCTCAACTTGGGTGGGGTTATAGAATCGCCATGCCACAAAGCTTTGTGGAGTTACCATTTTGGTAAATTTTTTATGGAGAGAAGAAAGAGAGGGAGAAGGGAAAGACGTCCGACAGCTAAGGTCACATCTCTCTAGCCCATGAAAATTGTGGGCTTAAACTTTAGGTACAAGACATGGGCCCTACCTGAGACTCAAGCCTAGTCAACATTCATCAATTTCCCTACCCTGTTGGATTTGTAGGGTACATGACATGGGTCCTCGATCGGGCTTGTTTGTCCATGCATGCTACTACTTTTTCCAGTTTGACAATTATGACATTTAATAGCTAGAAGTTTTGAATTTCGAAGCTTATATTTTGCCACTTGATTAATTTCATTTAGGCTATAATTTGACATGTTAATAACATATTTTGGGATCTGTTAATGGGGGGAAATTGATTCTATTTGTGGTTTGTGCCATAATCATTGTGAGACTACTTTGCATATCTTTCTGAATTACGAATTTTCAAGAAAAATTTGGACAACAGACCCTTTGGGACTCAAAACTGGATTTCTTTCTCAGCACTTTTATAATCATATGTTATTACAACTGGAAGCATAGGAATCAAGTCATTTTTTTTACTTGGGAAACCAAACCCTTGTATCATTCTACAAGGTAAAATATTGGGTTGCTAATGGAACCCTATACAAATCTGTTGATCCACATATGAGTGCCCTATACTCAAACCTGTTCATTCACCTACAATTCCCTTCTCTTACAAAAAAGTTTTAATTATTATATATATGGATATCTGATCCAACCAAAAATATCTTTGGATGGCCTATTGTTCTAAAAATAGAAGGAAAATGCATCTTGCTATATACTAATTACTTGATGACAGGAAATGGTTTTGAGGCTGCAGCAAGGGGCTTCTTCTTGAAATGATAAAGACTTATGAGGAAGGATGGAAAGTGGACAAAATTTGGAGCGACAAGAAAGAACTTGAACATTTGATGGCATAAAAGAACAAGCTTTTTGGCTGTGGATCACTATCCCCCTTCATCTGCAAATAGAACATTTTTTTAACCCTATATTTTATGTAAATACTAACAACAATTTAATCATTTTGGTTAAAAATATTTCCCACGAGACAATGATTAGGAAAATTCTGATCAAGGATAACAGTGCTTTGTACACAACTTTCTGTAACAGTTAGTTTTTCTATATTTTTCATTTTTTTAATAAAAAAAATAACGAATCTTGGGATCTACCTATATATTCACAAAATTTAGATACTATCTGATATGCCACATGGCAAATATTCACTTTTGATAGGAGCCAACCAGATTACATGGACGTTTGTACCACAAAATACATTGAGTCCCACCATGTAAAGCATGGAATCCAATTCAATATGCCATGGAAGAGAAAAGTGAATATTTCAAAGTAAATATGTAATCCATGTAAATCAGTAGTTGTTGAACAAAACTCAGCATCAGTACTTAAATAGCCGAGGACCATTATTTGTTTCTTTCAGATTTAGATCCTCTCCAGCGGGGGCTGGTTGTAGAGGGACCTGTCATATACAACATGGGAGAGAAAAAGTTGGTCCTCTAGGATTGCCAGTACCAGATTCCCTGCCACTCCAACAAGCAGATGATGAAAGAGTACGTTGGTCGTAGATCAGGCTATTACCTGAAAAAATGATTCTACTCCTTAGTGAGCATTCCCACTTGAAGCTGGGCTCGGCCTGGCAAAATGGATTGAGGAGGAGATAGAAAACTCCAAACAAGCAGAACATGACTATATAGACCTATTCATAAAGTCTAATATAGAAAGGCTATAAAGACCTTGTAATGGAAAGAGAAAGAAAAAAAGGGTGGTCTGCTATTTGGTAGTAGGGGAAGGGAAGAGAAGGGAATGTTATTTGAGGACGAGTAGGTGAAGAAATCAAAAGTACTGTCAACGAAAGAGGTTTAGTCGCCAGACAAGAGCTTCTCGCCAACAAGAGTGAAAGCCAGAGCTAACCATGGATGATAGGCGAAGGGTGGCTAGAGAGGGACTAGCCATGCAGAAAACATGAGAGAGTTCACTCTCTCTCTCTCTCTCTCTCTCTCTCTCTCTCTCTCTCTCTCTCTCTCTCTCTCCAATTTTGTATCTGGCTGATCCCTCTCTATCCACCCCCTCGCTAGAGAGGTTCTAAATCCGACTAGGTTCACATTAGATAACAATGAGCTCATCCATTAAATAGACAACTTATTTAGTGTGATGGAGCAAATGGCTATTGGCTTGGTTGGACTACAATTTCTTAAAAACTGGGAAAAGATAGTATGAGTCTACGGTGTATATTACGTCTCCTCGCATGTATAAATTTATTGATTTTTTTGAAGTGAAAGAAATAATGATTAAAAAATAAGAAAAAGAACCTTACCAGTCTGACGTAGGAAATGTCTAAACTGGTGCAGGTACGAAAAGACCATGTTGCCTTCCTTCTATGTGTGCTAAGGATGCTCCCGAGAACGTACCTTGCGCTAGATCGACAAGAATCTTTCACCTTTAAAAATTAAATGTGAGAGCATGTAGAATATCCCTACTTGCTCAGAGAGCTCTCTCCCTTTAAAATTGGGAAAAGACTAAGTATGTCGCAGGTATATCAAGATTTGTATCCATATAATTGGGCTCAGGTGGGAAAGGCGAAGAGCCTTCAAGTGGTTGAAGCATTCAAGAGAAGTTGTCTTTCAAATAAATGAAAGATTTCTGTTTCTAGTAGATCCCGATTCAACCTCTAGGAGTTCCGAGAAAGCCTCTCCCCGTCTCCCTCCCACTGTTTCTAACCTTCCATCACCCCACTCCATGAGTACTCGAAACATGTATGCCTGAAAACCCAAGTAAACTTTACTGAGCCTGTGTCTTTCATCGTCCCTCTCTTCCATCAAAACACTTTCTTCCACCCACCTTGGCTCTGAACAGAAGCTCTGGTTCTCTCCCAAATCTTCAGGATAGTCCAAGGATCTTGAAACTCAGACAGCTATCTCCATACCATTATGAAAGAGTACCACCTCGAAATAGCTCTCCCTGAACCACAACCTCACCACACCACACCTCAACCTGATGGAGCTTGGTCTTCCATTTAACACTATGAGAGCCAAGGTCACTGCGAAGAAGCACAGACCAGTATGTCTGAACTCAACAATCCATCTTCCAAATGGAGAATCTGCAATAGTCAATTTCAAGTATGAACTAACCACTCTTTGCTCTTTGTGTGACTCCATAACCCCCCCTCTTGACCTATGCTCGGAACATGTGAACTCATCGGACCAAGCTATGCCTCTCCCCTTCATGGATGATACCACTAAACCCATTTTTATCAACCCAAGAAGGCCTTTGGTGACTGTTGATACCGAAACCCTTCCCATGCTAGTTCCTGTCTCGATGGTTCCCATTGGTGGCACTATGTCACATGTACAATCAGTTCCTTTGAGTGTAGAAGTAGAATTGTGCGATTTCCAAAATCTCCCTGTTGGTAATACCATCACTCCCATGCAGGTGGACCAAATACTGCCTTACCCACACAACCTGACTGATATGCCTGCAACACTGATACCTTTTCAAAGCCTGGAAGATCCCATTTGGGTGAAGAATTCACTATCTATGGAAACAAATTGCTTCACTCCCTTCACACCTACAATGGTCCCCCCTTCGGTCTCCACCCTACCAACTTTGGTGGGACAGTTGGGACCATTAATCGACAGTATCGGGCTGCCCCACAGTGCTCACTTACAACCTCTTGCTCCCATTTCCCCATCAATAGTGACTGATGACATCCAAACTACCACCTTCTAAAACGCTTTGAAACCAAAGACTGATACTACCTCACCAGAAAAATCACTCAAACAAACCCCTTTATTCTATTAGCTCAACAACCGGAGCAATGTGTCAATACAATATGTTTTTCCTCCACTGTAACCTCCAGGACAAAAATTCTCTGCTGGAGAAGGGCCATCGAGGCTTAGACCGTGTAAGAGACAGCGACTGGAAACTTAGGACAACACCTTCTTCTCCAACATATGTGACCTTATAGCTAAAACTGATGACCCCTAAAAAACCATTGACCTTATTATGGAGAGTTTCAAAGGGAAGGCTGATCTAGGTAATGGTGGCAACCCAATCAATGAACCAGAACACTATGGACATACCAATGTCGAGGACTTGCCATAAGGGAGAGAACCGGAGGATTCCACGAGGAACCGGGTAATTCTTACTCATATTTTCCATCCTTTCTCAATTTACTTATCATGTTTCTTTTGTGTTTATCTAAGTCTGGTACTATCATGGTATAACCTTGAGAAGAAATACTGGAAGAAACAATTCTTCCCAAGGTATACTCTAATTTTACTTGCATATTTACCTTTCATTTACTATCCTTATTTTGAGGCATACAGATGTGTTTTTCTTTGAGATCACTCTGATGATAAAATTGTCCATTGTATTGGCTGAGGCTTGTTGCGTGACTAGTAAAGTCAGTATCATTGTATATAGCCACCTTGGTATCTCTCCCATTTCTTTATTTCTTGCTTCTGTTTCTTTGCTTATTGTCTCACAATGCATGTGTTAAGTTGGAATGTTAGAGACCTAAACTCGATAACTGCTAGAGGTTGTCTTCTCTCACATGCTAGATCTGTGAACGTAGACATAATATTTTTGTGTGAAACCAAAATAACTGATCACAACAATTTTAAGTTGCACCCCTACCTAAAAAATTATGATTGCTTTAGGTTTATAAATAGCATGGGGAAAAATGGGAAGAAGGGAGGCTTATGGCTGCTGGTGAAGCAGAACCTCTCTTTGAAATCTTCCTATACAGGCACATGATTTTTCATAATAGTTTTGAACCCTACCCCGGATATGCCTTTTAACTAGACCCTGGTTTGTTTGTATGCCCCCCCTAACCGAACCATAGAACTGATCTCTGGCCTATGTTGAGTGACCATCTCAATGAACTCAAACTCCCTCTTGTTATAATGGGAGATTTCAATGAAATCACCTCAGAGGACCAAAAGTTTGGGGTAACCCTTTTAAACCCAAGGTGTCTGTCAATTTGTTAGAACATCTACTCACCCTCCATGACCTACAAAGTATTAGGTCCCAAGGTAACCCTTATACCTGGTCAAACAAACAAAAACCTCCCAATCTCATTAAGGAATGCCTTGATAGGGTGTATGCTAACCTGGACTGGATTACCCTGTGTCCAAACCCATCAATTTCCAAATTGGTTTCAGTTGGTTCCGATCATAGCCCGATTGTTCTTCGCACAGCAGGACCTACAACAAAGTCAAAAAAAGTTTTTTCATTATCAACATGCGCAGATGGCTCACCCTGAGTTTTTCTCCTTTTGTTATGAGAAATGGAAAGCTCTTGAAAGTGATTCACTCACTTTGAAGCTTGCGTCATTAAGTAGGATTTTATTAAGATGGAACTGAGATACCTTCGGTCACATTGATAATGTCAAATTCAATTGTTTATCCCAGTTCATTTTGCTGGAAAATAAGGATCCAGTTTGGCTCCCTGATTCTCTTTTCAAAATGGGGTGGATCCATAATAAGGTAAGTTGGATTTTGGATGCAAAGGAAAGATTCTGGCACTAGAAATCCAGACACTTGTATATCATGGATGGTGACAGAAATATTAAATATTATCATTATGTAACAAAGGTAAATCTCCATAAGAGGAAGATTGATTTTATTATTAATAATGATGGGAAAAAATTAACAGCCCATGGGGATATAGCTTCTGAATTTGCAACATTCCTATCCCAACTTTTCACCACCTCTAACCCACTGGATCCCATCATTTATTGAATGCATTTCTTCCCTTGTGGACACAAATCATACATCACAGATTTCTTCACCACCCACACCTCTGGAAATCAGAAATATTGTATTTTCCGTCGGACCGTTCAAAGTTCCAGGACCTGATAGATTTCAGGCTATATTTTTTCAAAGTGTTGGGATTTCCTGGGTGATGATATTTCCAAATTTGTGGTGGAATTTTTCCATTCCTCGACACTGCCACCATCAACAAATCACACTCTCATCTCATTGATTGCAAAAAATGATAATTCTTACTTAGTGGGGGACGTTAGACCAATTAGCCTATGTAATGTTTCTTACAAGATCATTGCCAAATTGTTGGTTACAAGGCTAAAACCTATTCTAAACCAGATCATTTCCCTGTACCAAGCTGCATTTGTTCCCGGAAGACAAATCACTGATAACATCATTATTGCACAAGAAATTTCCCATTTCCTGAAAAAGAAAAAAGGTAAGATAGGCTTTGTGACAATTAACTTAGATATGACGAAAGCCGATGATAAGGTTGAATGGGGATTTATCTTAGTCATTTTTTGTTTTTTAGGATTTGGAGACAAATGGTGTAAAATGATCTGAAACATCATTAGCACTACTTCATTTTTCATTAAAATAAATGGCTCAGGATTCAATCACTCCTCGGCTTCTAGAGGAATCCGACAAGGATGCCCTCTAAACCCCTTTCTTTTTATTATTGTGATGGAAGCCATTTCTAGATTATTGGTTACATACAGGGATCTCAACCTCTTCAAAGGAATCAAAATTGCCAGGTATGCTCCCGAAATCACCCACTTATTTTTCACAAATGATAGTTTTATTTGTTGTAGAGCCACTCATGATGACTTGGGCACTATCAAATGCATCTTGGAGCTGTTCTCAGACCTTTCTGGGCTCACTATTAACTTTGAAAAAAGTGGTCTAGCCTTCAGCTCTAACATTGATGCTCCCACTAAAAAACAATTGTGTGATGTTATTGGGATAAAGGAAATGGACAACAACTCAACCTATTTAGGAACCAACCTATTCCATAATAGAGCCAAAACTCTCTCCATTTCCAAACTCTTAGAAAGAGTTAGAGGAAAACTCAGCCTTTGGAAATCCAATATGTTGTCCTTTACGGGGAGAGGTGTGTTGCTGCAATCTACTTTGGAATCAATGCCCTCTTATCTCGTGAATTGCTTTGCACTCCCTAAGACCATTTGCAAAAAGCTTGACTCCATTTATCTACATTTCTGGAATGGAGACCAAAATAAAAAATAAAAAAATATGGAAAACAATTTGCCAACCCAAAATAAGGAGAGGCCTTAGAATTAGAGATTCTGAAACCCACAACCTGGCCCTCCTTCTTAAATTAGATTGGAGATTAATAACCAATAAGAACAACCTTTGGGCCAAGCCTCTTAAGGCTAAGTACTTCCATAACAGATCTATATTTGATCACAAAACCCTGAAGGCCCATAGATCCTTTTGTTGGAATAATATTTGTAGCATCATTCCCTAGCTGAAAAAGATTGTCAACAAGGGAATTTGTAATGGAGGCAATACTGCTTTTTGGGATGACCCTTGGGTCCAGAAGGAAAACCTAACTCTCAATCTGGCATGTTTTAAAGTTATGGACCCTTGTATTGAAACTGTTAGTGACACCTTGATCCATATGCAATGGAATACAGTACTGTTAAACTCAATATTGCCATCACACGTCGTGGAGACTATTACTAAGATCTCCCTGTCCCAATAGAGGGATCAATGGTGGTGTTCTCTGACGAAAGGGGGATCTTTTAAGACAAGTCTGGCTGTAAGATTTCTTAAAAACAACTCTCTGAGCATTCCTAATGACCAACCCCACAGATGCATGTGTACAAATCCATGTGCAAAATGGTGGAGGTTTTTTTGGAAGATCAAAATCCATCCCAAATTTAAAATCTTCTTCTGGAGAACCATTAATAATGGTTTACCCACCAAGGATATTATATCCAATTGGATAGATTTGGATACCACTTGTGGCGGTTGCAATAATAATAGGGAGACTGTGTTCCATGTGTTATTCGAGTGCGAATTTCTCAAGCGGGTCTGGGCTGCTGGACCATTGGGTTTTAAATCGGACAAATTCTCGATTTCAGATGTGAAGAAAATGATAATGTTCTGTTTCAACTCTGGTCTTCTAAAAAAAAAAAGACCAAATATGGTTCTTCACAATATTTATGTTCACAAGTTACTTTATTTGGAAACACAGGAATCAACTTACATTCTGTGACCAAAAGCCAAATGTGGATCAAACAGTCAAACAGATTGAATTCTGGATCTCTTTTGGGATGACCGGAATGGAAACCAAATCACAATCCGATCGGAGGCAATCGATTGTGACACTGAGCCCAAACATAGACACAAACAAAATCATCATCACTAGTGTCAAGGACAAAGGGGGGAAAACATCTGCATGGGCTCTAAGTAATATTTCATCTAGAAAATGCCTATTAATGGAATTTGACTTTTGTATTAGTGGGAAGGATGGTGAAGCGGAGGCTTTAGGATTGATACAAGAGGCACGAGCATGGAAGATGGAGATAGATCAGGTGTGGAGTGATGCGAAGGAGATTGGATGGCTGCTCCAAAGCAATCATGATATTATGTTTAATATATGGCTTAGAACTTTGATATTAGTATGTCTAGAACTAGAAAACCACTCTACTTTTCCAAACTTTTGTATGACAACTAATACTAAGTATATGGGGGACCTAAAAACTCTAGCTAAAGAGGCACTATCTGGGAAACATTATTAGTCGAAAGTGACATGTAATAGTTCTAAGATTAATTAGTCTATCCTTTATCTGTTTGAATTAAAAAAAAAAGATTTGTGTCTGTCATTTTCCTTTTTCTCCTGGAAAAGTCTTCTATGCCCTTTCCATTCTAGGCCTTCTATTTGTTCCAGGAAAGTCGATGGCATATCTAATCTCTTCCCTTTAAAATTATACTCAAGCTTACCTCCAACCAAACAGTTCTATTAAATTAATTTGATCTCACTGTTTAAAATTTGACAACTCAAAAGAGAGAGTGGAGATTCCTTTTCACTTTTTTTTTTTTTTTCTGACGTTTGGTTGCAAGGAAAATTTAAAGAGAAAAAAAGTGAAATTTTCCAACTTGAAAAAGAACTTACAGTTGGAGGACCACCCACAAAGTCCAGCTTCATATCACGGCGTTAGACCTTTTTAAGCAATCGCACCGGCACTTAGCACTCCCACTAGCACTGAGTCAGTCTAACTACACTCCTTAAGGAACTTGGAAAGAGAAGAAGTGAACACAAGAGTGAATTTAAAAGAATGAACTTATATTACACTAGAGAACTCTTGAGTACAAGGCTTGAGAACTCACTTGCTTGGTTGATCACTCTTAGTTGGTTTTTTGGTGGATTCACTCTCTTGGTTAGTGCTTGGTTGATTGTTGAGTGCTTTTGCCAAATGAGGCAACACCTATTTATAGGCATACCAAGTTACAATAGATGGCTAAGATATTTACATATGTCCTCCATCCAATGGTAGGAAAGGAGACTAGAAGCTTCCCACCTCCTTAGTGGAGAACCCTAAAAGTCTCGTTATAAAATATCTCCTACAAATATCTACTCTCTTACAAAATAACTAGAGTTACTACCACATTGTAGAAAACTTTAGAATATGGACCTTACTTAGTCCAATTGCCTAAGTCCATGAGCTTGGTGAGCTAGGCCCGTGGGCTTATGTTGGGTGGATCGTGACACTCTCCCCCACCTAAGTTTGCCACGCCCTCATTGCAACCTCCTTGTAGTACTTTTGTTCATGAGCCGCCTCAGCATACCAGTTGTTTCTCATCTCATCTTGTTCTCTGGTCTTCCGTTCCACTTGATTAAATACTCCATGTAAGGAGGTTCTTTGTGTCTCTAGATGATCGGATCAGAAGCCAAATCAGACTTCTTCTTGCAAGGAGTAATGCCTATTGGGGCTCTTGTCGTAGTCCCATAACTCAAGCCCCCTACAACGTCGACTGGTTGTCTTTATTATCTCGTTTGCCTCTTCCTCCTCTTGGCGTGGAGCAAGCCATCTTGTTCCCAAATTCTCCTTGTCTTGTCCTCTCGTCCAAGGGCAAGTAAGCTCCTAGCCCTTGAATGGTGTTGGAGAACTCCTTTAGTTCCAATGTTCGTCTCAATCCCTCGAGCAACATCAGGTATGGGACGATCCTGGGAGTTGACATCCTTGAGCCACATAGTTGTCATAAGCTCAACACCCTCTTTGACCCCCATATTTATCTCAACCCCTCGATCAACATTATGTATGGGGCGTTCTTGGGAGTTGACAACCTTGGGCCACCCTTCTACCTTGGACGCCCTTGGTCCAAGTTCCTTTACCTCCTCTGTTGAGGTAGGGTTGCGGGTAATACCCGTGTCTACCCTTGCTTGTGTGGGCTCCTCTTTGATGTACACCTTCGCACATATTAGCCCATTTAGAGAGTTAAGGGCCTCGCTACATTGAGGACCCCGTGGAAGGTAGTTCTTCTTCTAGACGCTCTTTCTCCAATAGGGCATTGAGAGCTTTCCTTTTAGGGTAGTCCCTAATCCAATGTAGCTCATCGCACAAGGAGTACTTGGCTCTAGGCGTAAACTTATCCCTATTGTCAAGCCTGTGCCTTAGTGCATTCCCCATATACGCATTATGAGAGGTAGTGGCTTCCCTCGCTATTGACTTCATACTTGTGGCCCAACCTTCACTTACTTCTCCAATGCGAGCTTCCACCTTGTCCAACGCCTTGCACACTTGAGCCTTGAAGGAGGCAACTATTTCCTCTTGGTTTCCTATTATGGTTTTGAGAGCACCTTGTAGGGACCCCTTGAGCTCCCCCATCTGGTCATCAAGGTCCTCCCTGAGCTTTACCACGTGGCCTCTGAGCTCCTCTCCACTTTGCTCCGCAACATCGAGGCACCCCTTTGCCTCAGCCAATGCTACCTCTCTTTGAGATAAACGAGGCTCCATAGCAACGCTAATGTCCACGGACTTGCCTTCACTTATTTGTTTCCTTGTATAGGTGTTGGTCTCCATTCTACGGTTTTGGCTCACCTGCCTCCTATCCTACAAGTTTGGCTCCGTCGCAACTGAAGCTCTGACACCACAACTGTCATGACCTTAGACATTTTTAAGCAACCGTGCCGGCACTTAACACTCCCACTAGTACTAAGTCAGCTTAACTACACTCCTTAAGGAACTTGGAAAGAGAAGAAGTGAACACAAGAGTGAGTTTAAAATAATGAACTTGTATCACACTAGATAATTCTTGAGTACAAGACTTGAGAACTCACTTGCTTAGTTGATCACTATTGATTGGTTTCTTGGTGGATTCACTCTCTTGGTTGGTGCTTGGTTGGTTATTGAGTGCTTTTGTCAAATGAGACAATACCTATTTATAGGCACCCCAAGTTACAATGGATGGATAGCATATTTACATGTCCTCCATCCAACGGTAGGAAAGGAGACTAAAAGTTTCCCACTTCCTTAGTAGAGAATTCTAAAAGTCTCCCAATAAAATATCTTCTACAAATATCTACTCACCTACAAAATATCTAAAGTTACTATTATATTATAGAAAATAAACCTTATTTAGCCCAATGGCCTAAGTCCATCGGCTTGGTGAGCATAGACCCGTGGGCCTATGTTGGGCGGCTCGTGACATTCAACGCACTCGTAAACAATTAACATCATAGCCACGTTTGTATTTGAAAGTAGGAACGACTAACGAGTCGGAACTTTATTCAGCCTTCAAAGCCTTCAGAAGTTTACTTCCTTCGCCATCTCCGACTTTCCGAATCTTAAAAACGAAACCCACTTAAGTTAACCCCAAAATCTCATTGATTTAATTCAGAAATGGCTGCGAAATCGTTGAAGCTATGCCGAGTTCTCTCCTGCATTTTTCCTCTTTCACGTTTCTCGATTTCGAGATCTTCTTATATCCTCCAAATAAGGTCTTATGCAGATGTCCCTCAACCCTCTTCGGTTGATCCCTCTCCGGCAAAGATTAATGGAAGGAATGATGGGAATGCGGGGAGAACATCTGTTTCTTCATCTTTGAACGAGGTGGAATTAGCCAAGTTCTCTGCCATTGCTGAAACCTGGTAAGCCTTTAAAAGTATAACTTGTAAATTATTTTGCATAAGCTTGATTCAGAAAAATTAGAGAACCTATTTTGTTTGAAAATATCATACGAGGCTAGATTTTTTGGTGTAGATTATGTCATGATTTATCCTAATATATATTTCTGTGAATTTGGCTTTGGCTACATCATATTAATAATCATTGAAACAGGAAAAATACAAAATGGAAACCATATAACTAAAGCTAAATAATTTGGTTTTGAAATTTTATTTGTCTAGAATGAACCTTGGTGTTCCCAACATATGTGATTATGTGAAGATTTTGGCATTACAAATTAATCTTATTAGACAATTTTGGATGCTTTTCTTTTTTATGTCTTGGTTTCTAAGTGTAAGTGATTGTTTGAGAAATTTATCCGTCAAATTTGTGACTTTTAAAGGATTTCAGTAGACTTAATTGAATACTTCCACATTAAAAGCAGTAAAGGGGCTAGGCAGAGGACAAAGAGGACCTATGTTAAAGTGGTGACAAAGGATATTAGTACTTGTGATGTACAGCAGAAATGGCGTTCACTAGAGCAGATTGGCAGAATATTTTTCAAGTAGCCAACTCCTGTGTACTTTCTGATAAGGCTTAGTGAGTTGAGTTGGTAGGCCCACTTCTTTGGGGATTGAAATCCATTTGTAAATCAAAGTTTAGAACCTAGTTGGCAATATGATTTTCTAATCATTGCTTCTACTGTGATAAAATATTCAAAGAAGAAATTTAGGACCTGATACTGCAAGAGAGCCACGGATTACAATTATTTATATATTATAATTAACCAGCTGTCACCGAAGATGGGCAACAACCCTGGCCCAAATGAAGTCACATGCAAGGGCTGAAATGAAAGAATAAAGCCTCAGCATGAATAGAGTAGCCAATACCCCTAGTACCAAAAGTCCTGCTCTGCTATGCTTCTTTCTGTTGATTGGCTTTGATTTTGTTTGAAGAAAATTTTCGATTAAGAATTTAAATTTGGAAGTAGTTGAGCACACTCTTTGTTTCACTATGAGTTTGTTTATATTTTTATAGTGCAGCTGTTTCCTGCTTGGTCCACATAGGGAGGGCTTCCTGTACGCTGAGATATCTGCCACATGGCAGGTTAGATTGGCCCAAATTTTATGGGCAGGTAGAACCCAGGGTCCCTGGCTGACATCAAGTTTCAAATGGGAATCGGCCAAATGGCAGAAATGCTTTGAAAATCCAGGACTAAGAGGGGGCATTGACAACCAAATGGATGCATGCCAATACATGACAATAATATGATTAAATTAGGCTCTAAAAATTGACATGTGGCTAATCAGACCACACCTATCTATTCAACAGTCGAAATGCCACGTCATTTTTGCATGCGACTAAAAGTTCGGTGCGCCATATAGGAAGGCCGTCCTTTTGTGGGATGTGCAACACACTTTTACTTTGTTAGATTACTTATGAGTACATCATTATTGTACTTTTTATAATTTTTTGGATTATTTATGATATTTTATAGACTTTTAATTATATATTTGCGCAGAATCTGAAGTCTTGTATGATGGTCTTCATGGTATTTAACATGGTCTTATTCTTATGCAATGAGCAGGTGGGACTC
The DNA here is from genome assembly GCF_013358625.1 of Macadamia integrifolia. Classification (NCBI taxonomy): domain Eukaryota; kingdom Viridiplantae; phylum Streptophyta; class Magnoliopsida; order Proteales; family Proteaceae; genus Macadamia; species Macadamia integrifolia. Next base: position 299,661 of record NW_024870513.1, on the reverse strand, counting down.
TGAAGGGCCATTTAAACCATTACATGCTTTGAACCCAACAAGACTTTCCTTCATTCGGTCCACTCTTTGCAGACATTTCAGGTGGATTGACTATGATGTCCTCCCCTTTCTTCTGTGCACATCTTATTGGGCCACTATTTGACCACCTTATTAGGCAACCATGTGGGGGAAAATGGTGTTGAGTGCTTGAGATAATTTGATATTATAGGTGGAAGAGAAATGGAAAAGCATGTTACTCTTTCTGTTCATCAAGATTTAGCATTTTGAGCTGTTTACTGATGTCATTCATGGAAAGATAAGCCATCTTCCTAACAAGATGTTAAGAACTTGCCCCATTAATCATGTAGTTTTGCAGATGCTCCTTGATTATTAGTGTTCATCAGGACATTATGAAATTGGATGCATCCAGTTGCCTTTTGGGTAGGGTGATACTCATAGGTTCTTGTTGGAGCCTTTGGTGGGAAAGAGAAATATTCAGTTCAACAACAAAGGGTTAACACAAGAAGAAGAGATGGCAGTCAACCCAAGAAAAAGGTCATCGTAAGCAGCAACTCTCTGGTTTAGGGAAACGACCATAGTTGTCATGGTGTCTAGGGGACTATGGCTATGACCGTCTATTGAAGCAATCACATTTCACGAAAACAGAGTACCCTTAATAAGTAGAAGTTTTTTAAAATTCATTAAGGTCCAATTAAAAGCAGCAACTACGTTTAAATAGATTCTCATTTGTATGTCAGGTTCTGATAATTAATGAAAACAATAGAAGAATATAGTTCCTACGAATCAATTTCTAATAAAATCTATTTGACTAATTCGGAAGTTGTTGCACCTGTGGGATCCTAATTTGCTTGGAAAGCTCTCACATGGATCCCACACAACATAATCGATCAAATTTCAAGGGTTAAAGTGTTTGATGTCTGCTTCATTGACGGATGATGTAGCAAACAAGGGAGCTACATTTGTTTCCTTTCTCTGACATATGAGCTCTGTAACTATGTACTTTATGGTCTGCCTTTTGCATTCTTTGTCCTCTAAATAAAGTAACTATTAAATCTAATAAAAAAAAATGTGATACTTGTTAACATGCCTTTTGGCCTGCTTGCCTTGTCTAAGACCTTGTGCCAACCTATACAACCTCATATTGAGTCAACTTATATAGTTCCCCAGTCTTCCTATATTCTTGAACTGCCGAAGAAGGAAACTAAAATCATTGCCGAGTCAATATCTTCAATTCAACTTATTGAAACAAATTCACTTTAAAGTATTAATTGACAATGAATTTTCCCTCACCTGATGTCTTTATGATTATTTTTTGAAAAAAGAAAATTAAGAAACCTTTATGAGTTCTGAAATGCCATTATTGTATGTGACCTTTTATTTCCCTCATCTTATTTTATGAACTGATTTCCTGTGTTTTAGCTCATTAAACTTTGTATTGTTTGCCTCCAATGTTCTCTGAATGTTGATTGTTAATGCTTGTTCAGAAAGGATCCTTATTGTGCCAGGCCTTTTGAAGGCCTGAAAATTGTGGATGTTGGTTGTGGAGGTGGGATTCTTTCAGAGGTGCTATCCTAATACTTGAATCTCTAGTTGTAATCCAGTTGCATAATTTTTTTTTTTTGGGGGGGTGAGGGGCCTGAATTAAGTCATAGAATTTTATCTCTCTTGGGATTGTATTTAATGATTCAGCATATGTAAAGCATGATAAAGTTCTCACGATGATTTTATTGTACTGCTTAGCATAGAGTGAGTAATGTAGGACTGAATTTGAATGATCAAAACAGTACCAAGAACAGGGTCAAAATACAGAAAATATATTCCCAGATTTAGGAGAAATCAAATAGACATATATCAGATGGTTAGAATGATTCAAAACTCAGATTGAGTTGTCAATTCAGAGTATGGAATAGTTGCTGAAATTTCAGATTGATCCACAGGTTGGAGTAGTAGTTATGCAGCAATCCTAGTGATACTAGGATAAGGGTATGACAGTAAATTCACAAGTCATATCTTTAAACAAACAGTAGGATAGTATCAGTCAATCAGAACTGAAGTTATGAATTAAATCTCAGCAGCATACCAGAACAGTAAATCAATACAATAATCAGAATTGAAGAATTCCAGAATATGGGGATAAAGGGCAGAATGGGAACAATGAAACAACTTCAAATCAACAAGTCAGATCAGGAGGAATTTCTAATTGGGTTCTTCATTTAGGGTCTAGAACAGCTTCTTAAAATTTGAGGAGGATCCGATGGCTGGATTCTCTCAAATTAAATTTAAATTCGTGTAGGTAAAAAACCCTTTGTGTATGAATTCCAGATTCAGAATACTAGTTGCTGAAAACTAGAAATTAACTTATTTGAATAATGGAAAAGGTGATGGAAAGAAGGAGAAGAGCAATAAGATAAACACCCGGACTTTTCACCGCAAGGTGCTTGGATGGATCAAACACCAACCAGCCTTGATCAAACACAAGGTTCTTTACTAATGGAGAAGAGTAGCAAAGACATAGCTTTTCATCAACCAAAATTCATGTCCAATGCTCGCCTCCCTTGCAAACTTATATGGAAGATTCAAAAATAAACTCAAACACTGAAAAACAAAGGTCTAATACAATCCTTAACTAATTAGGTAACATAAATTGAAATAATAAAGAAACTGACTCAAAACAAGACTGGAATTGGAGAATCATAATTCAGCCTAAAACACTTAATTAAAATAAAGAAGTAAATATACTTAATTAACTAATCCTGTATGCCTAGCCTTTACGCATATTATAGGCGATTAGGCGCATTGCAAAGAAAACACATTGGGCTAAAGGCCCAACAGTCATAGTTGTCAAGGCGTCGCCTAGGCGACGCCTTGGCGTCCAGGCGGTTTGCCTGGGGCCTAGGCAACAGCCGCCTTGTTGCACTGCATGTCGCCTTGTGTTTCGGCACTTATTTATGCCAAATATCATTCAAGTAAATGTTTTTAATATTTTTTATTTCATTTACTTAAGATATTACTCATAAATAAGCAAATACCCCCTATTTGAATCCAATAAAAATAGTTTAAAAATCAAATTCCAAAAGGAAAAAAAGTCAACCCCCCAGTCCAAGAACAAAAACTAGATTTTGGTTATAGGGACGATTTTCAACTTTTAAATGCTAGGGTTTTTCTCAATTATGAAAATTTTATAAATTCTATCATGTTAAAACATTGCTAAAAACCAAAAGTCCGGTAAAAAAATATTTTGTTTTGATATTCATAAAATTATTTTCATTCAGACAATTTTAACAGTATTCGCGCACTTAAAAATAAGTTTGACTGAAGCATAACTTTGTCATTGCAACTCAGATTTAAGTAATCTTAGACTTGTTAGAAAGCTGGTTTTATATTATAACTAATACAAAAAGTCTCATGTAAAAATAAAATCATTTGACCAGTCAAACTTATTATAAAATAAGAGCATTTCTCTAAATATTGATTTTTTATAACTTAATATGACTTAATGTTAATTTTTTATGATTTGATGTGGCTAAATGTTGATTTTTGATGACTTGATGTGGCTTAATCTTGATTTTTTATGATACAAGGTATATATAACTTACTAAATAATGTTAGAAAATAGGAAAAATAAAAAATAACACTTGTTCGCCTAGTTCGCCTTAAGGCGGGCGCCTTCTCGCCTAAGCGCTTAGACAACCCTCCACCGCCTTGGTTCGCCTTGGCGCCGTGACAACTATGCCCAACACCTATATAACCTAAACCAAGGCCTATTTCTAATAAAATAAGTCCATTTAGGTGATTTATCTACATCAGGGAGGCATTTCCATGTATGATGCTGAAGATTGCAAATTGCAAAACCGTTTAAAGATATGATTTTTTTTTTCTTTTAAAACCTACAACAACAACAAACTCAGCCTTATTCCAACTTGGTCAGATACATGGATCCATACAAAACAAAGTAGGGAAAAAAAAGAAGTCCAAACAGAAAAGGGGGGAATGAAGAGATGAAAAGATGAAAGATGAGAGAAAAAGATGAGAGTAAGAGGAAAGAGGCACAACCCATCAAGTCCTCTGAAAACTATAAGATAGAATTAGGCTTTACGACCAAGTTTTTAGAATTTAGACCCTATGCATGGGGATATAGGATTCCATTCCAATGGTTTCTCAAAGTGCCACTGTCCTGGCTGCTTAACCTTGTCAGCATCAGAATCTTTTTTTCTTCTTGAACTATGAGAGGTGCAGCCTGCTGCATGGCCAGATTGTAGACCTATGTGTGGAGATGTGGGATTCCTATCCAATGGTTTCTGAAAAGGCCAATATCCTGTCTGCAGATTCTTATTATTATAGCATTATAAAACGTTTATATTTGCTTGGTGTCTAGCTTAATGAAACTTTAATATTTGCTTGATGTCTTTTGTGCTAGACTATCTCCACGTGTCTAAAACATAGTTGTCACGGCACCAAGGTGAACCAATGAGTTGGAGGGTTGCCTAAGCATTTAGGGACAAGTTGCCCGCCTTGAGCCAAACAAGGCACCTAACGTGACCAAGTGTATTTTTTTTTTCCTCTCTTTTCTAACAGTATTTAGTATGCTACATATACCTTGTATTAGGTAGAGCATAGAACCAACTGTCCAACAAATCTAAAGATTACTTAAATTTGAGTCTTAATGACAAAGTTTTGTACTGGAGCTTATTTTAAAGTGCATGAATTCTGTTAAAACCGCCTAATGAAAACAATTTTCTAGATATCAAAACAAAATATTATTTTACCAGACTTTTGGTTTTTTGAAAAGTTTTACCATGATAAGATTTATGAAATTTTTAGAATTGAGAAAAACCCCAGCATTAGAAACTTGAAAGTTGAAAATCGCCCATACAACAAAAAATCAATTTTTATTCTTGGGCCGAAGGGTTTAATTTTTTATCCTTTAAGAATTTATTTTTTAAACTATTTTTATTGGGTTCAATTAGTTATGAATAATATCTTAAGTAAATAAATGATATTTGACATAAATAAGTATTGTGCCTTGCAGTAAGGCGACAGTCATCTAGACTCCAACTAGGCAACTTGGACACCTAGTCGTCTCCTTGACAACTATGATCTAGAAATTATTCAACTCAACTAAGCCTTATCCCAATTAAAAGGGCTTAGCTACATGAATCTTGTTTTGCAAGTCAACGCTATCCAGTAATAGTAAATGTCTTTATTTTGGAGCAAGAGAAGGAGTTTAATGTAATTCATAAGATGCGTATAGGGTAATGATGATGCAAATCAACGCATGAATGCATGTATTATGGACTCATCTTAGCTTACATTATTTATACTTAATACAAAGGTTTAGCTATGCATCTGAATATGCTCGTAATGTTGGTGTACTTCTGCTACAGCCTCTTGCCCGAATGGGAGCTTCTGTAACAGGAATAGATGCGGTGGATAAAAATATCAAAATTGCACAGCTTCATGCCGTATGTGCCCTTCTATTCTAAAGCATGAAATATCTGTATATCTACATTTTGTGTATGTGCATATGCATGTGTATAGACATTAACACACTTATATGTATTCTCTTGTGTTTCTTCCATTACGAAAAAAAAAAAGATGTTTTTTTTTTTGTTTTGTTGAGCAATCCTTTGATCCATGTCCTAAACAAATCTTTGTTCTGTGGTTTGAATATTTTGGTGTAACAATTTCATAGAAATCACTATAAGTAATGATACAGATATTTTATTTATTTATTTTTATTTTTATTTATTTATTTTTTTAATATAGATTAATGTTGATATGCAGTGAGAGAATCCCAAACTCTGTAGCTACTGAGGTTCCTCCTGCCTCCTACCCTCAGGGTAAAAAGTGTTTATATGAGTAGGAGAAGAGACTGACGTGAGCTCTTTCTCTTTCTTCGCTTCTCCTCTCTTCTTTCTTCTTTGCAGTTTGCACAACCCTTGGTTAACATTTTCATAAAACAAAACCCTTGATTAACATGCATTGACCTGTGTAGGGCTTTCCGCCCAAAAACAGAAGGACCATGACATATTCATTTCTGCTTTAACTGATGCTGTTTTGTAATTTGGCCATTTTTGGACTTTCGAGCTTGGATGGCTGATGGGTTGGAGTCATATTGGAATGATCCTTTTTAGCTTTTAGAAACAAGTTGGGGTTGAGTATAAAAAGAGCAGAAACATTAGGTTGCTGATGTGGATATGCAACTTCTACGCATCCTGATACTTCTTAGGATCCTGACATTGGTATGCAATTTTTTTATGATCCTGATACTTCTTTATTTTACACATTTTGTATGAATCAGTTATGTAGGATCTTATTCAAAACAGCTAGGTGATGGAAAAATAGAGTTTACACGCTTGGTCCAATGCAAGGGACTTGGCTTTTATTTTCGGAACCGAGGGAGGACATTTGAATGGTGAAAATAGTTGCAGTTCCTAAAAATGAGGTTTCGAATAGGCACAAATATGGAAGTAAAGTCTAAGATTTCAATTTGACAATGAAATAGTGTAAAGTTGAGCTTTATGGGAAAGTTCATAATATTCCACCTTTGGCAATGGATTTGCTGCTGTTTTTCTTGTTTGTGGACTAGGGTTTAGGTTTGGTATAAGAGGATTGTTATTTGAGGTTTAGAAGGTTCACCAAATTGATTCAGTTTTCCTGGGCTAGGGAGTGCACAAGAAAGAAAAGAGAAGGCCTTGCACTTGAATGTTTGAGAGAAAGTCTCATTGCTGAAAAGTCAATCTTTCATTAATTATTAACAGAAAAAGGAAGAGATCGGTTGTTCCGAGCCATTTCCCCTCGACTTGAATTCAATTTAAAACGCAATTAACTATACTTCCTTCAGTTGTGGCCCCAGTTTCCTAAATAAGTAGGATGCCCAAGACAGAAACAGATCACAAAAAACTTAACCCAAAGTTACCCCGAATGTAAGACAAAATTGTCCTTGATTTCATCCTTTCCAAGATAGTTTGGAACCATCCCGTGGAGCTCCTGTTTGGTTTACAGTCTAGAAACACTTAACCTTCATCTAGAATCTCTTGTTGATATATCATTGAGCTTCCCTCATATACACTTTCTACTTGTACACAAGTATTTAAGTATCAATATCAGGTATTGTATTGGAGAGGTGATTTTAAGAGACATATCGTGTCATATCATAATGGGGAGACACAAGATACACTAATGATATGCATGAAATGGTCAAGAATTGCATGAAACACCTTAATATGAAATATGGAAATATATATCAGTTTACAACAACTACTCAGCCTTATCCCAACTAAATGGATCAGCTAAATCGATCCGATCAAAGACTGAAAAATAAAAGTAGAAGTAAAAGGGGAAGAACACAGTACCACAAAACAGAATAAACTCGCATAAATGGGGTTGGCTACATGGATGATTGCCCTTCAATTAGATCAATTCGAGGTCATACTTGAGACAAGACCTAAACTATCCATATCTTTCCTCACTACTCCTATGGTCATTTTAGGCTTGCCTTTAGCTCTTTTAGTTGTTTCAATCTAAATCGGATCACTCCTCCTTACTGGTGCATCCGCGGGCCTCCTTTGAATATGGTCATACCACCTCAAACGGCTTTCTCAAAGCTTATCATTTATCGGGATGAACTCTCAAATCAGCTCTAGGATGGTCATTCCTTATTTTATCATTCTGAGTTTTGCTGCACATCCATCTTGGCATCCTCATCTCTGGTACATATAGCTTATCAATATGGAACTTCTTAACTACCCAGCATTCTGCCCCATACGTCATAGCCAGTCTAACGACTATCCTATAAAACTTTCCTTTCAGCTTTGAAGGAATACGTTGGTCAACAACACCCCGGACGCACCTCTCCACTTCATTCATCTCACTTTAATCCCCTGTGACAAATCATCCTCTATATCCCCTTCTTCTTTATTTATTTATCTTAGATTCCTAAAATGATCACTTTGCAGTACCTCTCTCCTCAATATCCATCGTAGTGTTACTAAATTTACACATCATATATTCCGTCTTCGTTCTACTTATCATAAAACCTCTTGATTCTAAGGTTGATTTCCATAGCTCTAGCTTACCATTAATCTCAGCTTTTGTCTCATCCTTCGAAACAATATCATCAGCTAAGAGTATACATCATCGAACCTCGTCTTGAATGCTCCTGGTTAAATCATCTATGATAAAGGCAAACAAATAAGGACTTAAATCAAATCCTTGATGTAGCCCAATTGGAACTGGGAAATCACTACCTTACCGTCCCACAGTTCTCACACTAGTTATTGCGGCCTCATACATAGCTTTAATTATATTTACATATTTATTCGATACCGTCCTCTTCTCTAGTACATCCCAGATTAGTGCTCTAGGAACTTTGTCATTTTCTTTTTCTAGGTCAATAAAGATATATGGAGATCCTTCTTGTAGGCTCTAAATGATCGTTTTTACTCAACTTGATGTAAGGAATTGAGTCGTTTTTACCTAATCTAGTGATGAGAGAGAGAGAGAGAGAGAGAGAATTTTAAGCACCCAAAGAAAAAGAGATCTACAACTTTACCACTTTTTTCGCCCAACTCTATTTCGATCCATGATTTGAACACTATAAATCCCCAAAGCTTGTTGAAATTGAGAAGATTAGAATCGTTTTTTATGTTTTATCATTTCCTCTAACTCATATCGAAGAGGAAAACAAGTTTCCAAGGCCTTTGATTGCTCTCAGTTTCATACTTCACTCGCTTATATGTTTTGAAGGTTTACAGGAGTTGTATCTTATATATATTGGTCCCGTATCAGACAGTATCAGTCCCATATCGGTCGATTTTTTTTTTTTTTTTTTTGAAAAAATAAGTATCATATCGATTCCCAACTATACCGATAATGTATCAGCCGATTCGATACCTCAACTCAGCTCAACTGATACGATACCTCGATACTTTAAACCCTGCTTGTACATGCTTTTCCATGGGATCTTTTTTTTTTGGCTGGGTTTTAATTTTTTTTTTGGGGGGGGGTGTGGGGGGGAAGAAAAAGAGAGAAAAATGTAAAAGATAGTCGGGTTATTGAGACCTTTTGAACAGTCCTTAACTTTTGGAGTTCAATGATGGAACCCATTCTGAGTGATTGTCCCAATGATTGGATCTGCTAAGATGTATAGTTTTTGATAGGCAATGAAGCAGGGGACTAAGACCCAAGTTCTATGATTCAAAATTTCACTTTTTTTTTTCCTTAACCAGAAATTTATGGTTTGTCTTTATGTTTCTTTCCTCTTCATTAATTGGCAATTAATTATTGCCAGCAGTGATCAGAATGTTCTTCTTTTCTAAATTGAAAAGGGCAATTTCATTTGGAATTTGATTGTTCTGTTAACTTGCTCAGGAATTGGATCCAATGACATCGTCAATAGAATATTGTTGCACAACTGCTGGTACATCCCCATTATTCTTCTGTTATGTCGAGTTTTTTTTTTTTTTAATTTTTTTTTATTTTATAATTCTCTCTTGCTGACAGATTTCTTAGTATATACTATATATGTTGCTAAAGCTGTTCATTCAAAATTAGTTTTATTTATTTATTTATCTTTTTGTTTTATGGTCCTGTATGTGTTTGCTATTTTATTAGTGAGGTAGTGGATGGTTGTGTTTCTGTGCAAATACGAAAGAGCAGCCAACTTGACATCAGCCATTTGTTCATTTTAAAGTCGAGGAAATAATTGACTAGAATCTGCAATACAGAATAAGAAATTGCTAATAAATCATCACAACAGTTGATAAATTTTCTGTGATTCTGTGTAATGGTCCTGCTCCAGGCAGCTAAGATTCATAAAACAAATTCTCTCAAACCCCATTCTCCAACTTTTTTTGAGTAAGCCTGTTGATGTAATCGAAGAGTAAAGAAAAAGCATTTGTTATCATATCACAACAGCAACTCAGCCTTATCCCAACTAAATGGGATCGGCTAAGTATCTGTTAGTGTGTGTTGACAATTGACATATACTGTTGTGGCCCTTATCTAACAGCTCGAGCTTTTGGTATGAGCGGTTGTGATACAGTATCAGAGCCAGGAGATCGGGTATTTGATCCCTGGTAAGTGCAAGGAGTTTGTGCTATGTATTGCTGTGCCCCCTTGGTGCAACATGATGGTGTCATGTGCAAGCTATGTGTGTGTGTGTGTGTGTGAGCCTGCACATGTGGGTGGGTGTTGGTGTGGGTTGACATACATTGTTGTGGCCCTTTGACAGCTCTAGCTTTTGGGGCAAGCAGTTGTAACAGTATACGTTTAGGTAGCCCACTTGTTGAACTGAAAAGTAAGGAATCTAGCCAGGGAAGAGCATGGCTGTTGAAAAAAATTATTATTTGTTTTTTAGGCTTCAGAACATGCTGCAAAGATTTCCTGGTGTTGGTCTAGTTTAAGATTACACTGCAATAATTTCTGAGTGGGATAACTGTGGCAACCTTGAAACAACTATTTGATTTGCCATTCTGCCCAATAGCATTAGTTTGGCTAATATGTCTCTTGATTTGATCCTATAACCATTTGTTCAAGTTGACTCGTGACATTGATTCATTAGGCTTGGGAAATCAGTTGATCCTGTTCACTTGGTGGGTTTACTATACTCGTAAATTGGGTATGTGCAGTTCAGGAATCTACTTCTTTAATTTGATTCACTGGATTTGAACCATATATGAATTGCCTCACAATGAATGCAGTATTCAATCTGTTGACTCAGAAATTGTGGTTAGGTATTATTAGTCCTTTATCTGTGTTTCTATTAGGTCGACTAGTTTGTTAGCTTCTATTTTATTACCACTTTAGTATCACATAATCTGCGGATGGCTGGGGGTAGCAGAGTTCCTGGTAAGCAGATATTCTTTGTTGAACTCGCATATATGTTGTCTAAGATTTAATGCTGATTCCCTTGCCAGTCTTTAGGACATTGAGACTCATTTCTTCAGCTTGACTTCTTACTTCCACAGTCCTTCAAATAATTTCTCTCTTTTACAATCCCCATACATCACATGTTATTTTTTGACAATACCACTATGGTTGGTTGTTGTTTATCCATGGAGTATTAAAATAAATAAAAAAATGTGGAAAAGATGCTCCTTGAGGATGGACACATGGGATCTTTTCATTGTAGGAGTGGAAACAAATCTTTTGAGTAATTCTTAAGAATAAATACACAGATTTCTACAGACCACCTCCTACACTATGCCTTAGAATGAAGCAATCGATGAACCTAATTAACTGCCATTGTGTGGAGACAATGATTGTCATAGAAAAGTTATAGAGATAATCCTCTTATTGAGGTGAATTCCATACTTTACCTTTTGTATTGCCCCACATCTTGGGACGAAACACATGGTAGAAGCTTTAGTATTTCTGTTACTATGGTTATAAATCTAGTTCATTTTTCTTCTTTTCCTCGTGATAGATCTTGCTAATTGTGATTTAACTATGCAATGACATGTTGATCTTGTTGTTGGTGTACGATGTCTTGTATTCCGTCAGAGTTTAATCTAGGGAGTACTGGTGCAGCACCTCGACAGGCAAGATTGCGGTCCCGCTAGCCGGTTAGCTGGCCGTGGGGGTTGCAAGGGGGGGCAGGAGGTCCCCCTGCATAGCAGGGGGTGTAGCCCCCCACTTGAATTTTTTATTTGAGGGCAATTGTGTACTTTCCGGATTAGAGTTTTTTCGCTATATATTGCGAGGGTTTATTTCTCTGTAATGCAAGAAATACTGAGAGGTGTGAGGGACGAGCGTTGTAACCCTATTCTCCATTGATAGTGAAGCAGGATCTCATCTCACCGGGGACTTAGGCAATCTTGCCGAACCTCGTTAATTTGTGTGCATTGCTTGTTCTTGTTTTTCCATTATCTTCTGCATCGTTTTTGGGTTGCGTTTCTACACTTGTCTCATTCTGCACTGATGGCCAGAATATTGACTGTCTTGGAAAATTTAGTGGCATCAATCAAAGTTCATACTGATCTTTTTTGTACTCACATCTAGATGTGCTCCATGATTCCCTTTTTTATTTTTTTTAAACTTTCCAAGTCAAAACTTATGGGTTCAGTAGCTCATATTAAATTACTTTGTATATATATGGACAGAAAAGTTGGTTGAGGAACAGAAGAAGTTTGATGCTGTCATTTCTCTAGAGGTATGTTATCATTTGGTGAGGGTTGGACACATGACTTCAGTGTCCGTTGGATATATTTTATTGGTTTTCTTGTTGAATTATTCATGCCCATGTTATTCTCTACTTCTTTCACAATGCTGTATCCTTCTTTTAGGGTATATTCTTGTCTGATAAACCTCTTATAAGGTGGTATACCGTTATAGGAATGTACTCCAATCACAGTCTCAAAAGTCTTTGCAATACTTGCAGAGGTGAATGGCTTGATGCAGAGTCTCTTAGTTTGAGTGCTGAATCTGAAGGGTATAAAATAGCCGCACAACCTTTTTCTTGATTATCAACTCAATTTTGTTTCTTCGTCAGATTAAATAATCTTCTTCTTGGTATTAGAGACAATTAATTAATGTGGTCGATCCTCTGTCAAAGGTGCTTTATTTTGCTCCTTCTTGTTCCTTCCTAGCAAATCACATAATCTTCTTCAAAGTCATGGACCAGTGCAAATTGTCATTCCTTCAGTTGTAATCTACCATTTTAAACAGATCATCATTTTTTTTCTTGTGTGTTGCGTGGGAAGGGAGATTTTGTCCTTAAGCGATGCCTTGAAAACTGACATTGACTGCAGGTGATTGAGCATGTAGCGGATCCTGCTGAATTTTGCAAATCCTTGGCAGCATTAACTGTTCCTGATGGAGCTACTGTAATCTCTACGGTAAATCGCTCTATGAGATCATATGCTGCATCCATAATTGCTGCCGAGTACCTTCTTCATTGGGTATGTTTTATCCTTCTCATTTTTTTTTTTTTTTTGGTGCTTCACTGATGGTATGGGGATAATTATCAATATTGTGGAGTGCGTTGGTCCAGAAATTTTAAAAGCTAAATAGTGAATGCACATGGATACTCCAGAAACTTCAAGAGATGCGTTGAAAGTCAAGATTTAAAAGAAATCTTAAAGATACATGAGAGATGCCCATTTGTAATTATAATTCAGCTATAAGTAAGATATTTAGTACATGTGGCACATTATTTTAGGCACAACCTGGAGGAACGCAGGACCTAGACCAATTTCCAATTTTCATTTCTTAGCTTCCAATATGACTTGTGCATTGTGGAATATTCAACTCTTGATTGTTATATATATATATATATATATAAATATTTTAGAAATGCATGTGTTCACTTTTTTCCTGGGTTTCTTATTATTATTATTTGACAGGTCCCTAAAGGCACACATCAGTGGTCGAGTTTCCTTACTCCTGAAGAACTAGTCCTGATCCTAGAACGAGCTTCTATCTCTGTAATGTCCTCTACATTAGGATGCTCTTTCCTGAACTATCATTCATGCATAAATAGGCATCAGCTCTTACCATTGTTTCCACTGTTAATGTCCAGGTTCAAGAGATTGCAGGTTTTGTTTACAACCCATTGACTGGAAAGTGGGCGGTATCTGATGACGTAAGTGTAAATTTCATTGCATATGGTAGCAAAAATAGCCAATAAAACCAAGGGCATAATTTTTTCTTTTATTGATAAAAGAATTTTGCTATCCTAGTTCTTTTGATTATAATTGTTTGTTTTATATTCAATAGACTCCTTTCGAATCAATAAAATTGTCTCTTGCCGCTTGAATCGCTGACATGGTCAGTCTCTCTCTCTCTCTCTCTCTCTCTCTCTCTCTCTCTCTCTTAAAGGAAGACAAGATTAGTCAGTTCCCTCTGCCTTGTTTAACCTCTTGGGCCGAGCTGGATTTGAACCAGCGAAGACATTACTGCCGAATTTATAGGCCGTCCCCATTAACTGTTTCAATTCTAGGTTTATTAATAATCTATGATCAACTAACTTTTGTAGTACCCTTCCCCAGGGGAAGTCGAATCCCTGCTGCCTCCTTGAAAGAGATGTCCTAAGCCGCTAGACAATGGGGGCTACCGAGAAAGACAAGACCCCCCTTTGATTTCTTCCGAACAACCTGCGGAAGCCCCAGTTTTTTTTATTCCCCCTAGCATCTGTCACGGTCACTAAAGGTATTATTGTTTTTCGGTGGTAAATGGACAAAATCTTTGTTTTTCTGCTCTAATTGCGCATCTTCCTCCGAGATGCTCTGTACGAAGTTCATGGATTTGAAACTCCTACCCGCAACAACTTGTTGCTCTATGCGCGTGGCCGTCGACTAATTCCCTACCTGCATGACTCTCATCATACTATGCTCATCTCATAGTATGAACAGATTTTTGGAATTGCCAATATTCAATATAATGTAATAGTATGATTAGATCTGAAGAATTTGCATTACAAAGTATATGAGATATTTTGGAACTGTTTTTGTTGTGGTATTGTTTTCTTCTTCTTTTTATCCTTATTTTTAAGAGAAAAAAGAAGCCTAAAAGGCAACGGGGCTCTTACACCTAGACACAAAGTGGGACGAAATGGCCATCCGCCCCAAATGGAAGGTCAAAATTTCACCCATGTTGATGCTTTCATATGTGCTTCCATGGGCTTCCCATGGTGTAGGAGTCATACTGCCTTTTAGGGACCTTTCTCCCTATTTTTAATAATATCTTGTCTTTGCTTGGATCTATGTAACCAACCCTTTTTAATTAGAATGAGGCTGAGTCATTGTTGAACTTTTTTCTTTTATACGAACAGAAAGAGAAATATATTAGATGTCATAAAGAGAGTTTAGCATGGAGTTAGGTCCCTTGTTCATACCTTTTTTATTAATAGCCCTATAGGCTATTAACAAGGTCATGGTTAGTCTTGAGGCAAAAAAGGGGGTTAAACAAAAAATTAGACATCCAAAAAAGGGGGGATGGCACTCCATGGCCAAGATATGGTGTTATCTCCCATCAGAAGTCTCCCTAGCTCCACTACGTCACTTTAGATTTTGTCCACGTCCTATCCTTCCTCCTTGGCTTGTTTCATCCCATGGGGAAGGCCCTTAGTTGTTGCTTCAAAAAATTTTATTAGCAGAAAGTAAGACACATTTCTCTTCTATCATAAGAGAAGTAGTCCATCCAGAAATATTTTTAGTAGTATCAGTGACATTGGTGCTGATTGAAGAAGGGAAATGCTGATATGTGGAGGGCTATGAGGTTAGGTATGATCACCTGTTGTTCAGTGGATTGTGCAGGAATGCCAATAGAGATTTAGTATTCTACCTGTTGTAGAATAGTATAAGGATTGTGCTTATCGAGCCCAAAAGTAATCTGATTCCTATGTTTCCAAATATATTAACACAATTATAAACACACTGAAGAAAAAATAAATATATTTTATAAAAATGACATTGGAATTAAAGAACTATATGATTAAAGTTGTGAAAAAAGAACTATTTGAGAGTTCAGTTTTATGGCCCAAAGGACCAGCAGCCCAAATCCCCTCGTAGGAGAGGAAGACATTCCATATATTGTCATGATGGTTGTGAAACAAACCACAAAGGTTAATATCTACCCATTTTCTCAAAATGTGTTTTGTTGGGATTACTTCATGCGCTATTCTCCAAAAGGAGAGCTTAAATTTTAGATGGAGTTTGAGCTTTTAAAAATAACGCCACCAATGTATAAGCAAGTATACATGTTTGAGAATCTAATGGAGTTAATAATGATTTAGATTTGAGAAATCTAGCAATTATTTTAGTTGAGAGATCCCTTTTTTGAGAGATGGCACAATCATTTGAAACAAGAGTCTGAATTATCTTATTAATTAAGGAAAGGGGGAGTAAAAAATTTAAAAGACTTAACATTCCTATCATTCCCCAACATAAAATCATTAACTTTTAAGAGATGTGGGGGAGGGTTGTTAGAAAGAGATAAATTTGCAAGAGAGTAATTGGGAATGGATTTGATACAAGGATGTGTCAAAATATTTGTGTAATTTCTATTTTCAATTCTTCGAAAAAGAATCATTTTTCAAAGAGTAGGTAGGATACTTACAACGTTGTTCGTCTTTTACATAGAGCTTTTTTCTATCAAATACTAATCTATTGTGAAAGTTTTTTGCTTTCAAGATCTGTGCCCATAATGAATGTTCATTTTGAAGAGTCTCCAATCCTGTTTTTCAGGAGCAAGGTTTTGTTTTGAGTTTCCGAATCGTGTATCCCAAGCCCACCTTGTGATCCAACCAATGAGATGAAGTTTTTTAGATTTGTCCAGGTCTCCATTCCGGTCTCCATTCCAGAAATGCAGGTATGTGGAGTCTAATTTCCTCCCACAACTTTGGGAAAGGCAAAGCAAAACATTAAATAAGATGGGATAGAAGAGAGGGCAGATTGGACTAACACTGCTCTTCCAACCAATGAAGGTAAATTAGCCTTCCATACGCATAGTTCCCCCCCCCCCCCCCCTTTTTTTTTTACCACATTGTTAAAAGAGAGTGATTTTACCCAAAAACAAAAAAACCCGGTGTTGGAAGAGCCCCAATCCCAAGTCGCGCTTCATTTCCTTAATTCTTAAAATTCTGATCAGAGCCTACTTGCCATCAGCAATTACATTGGATCTGAAGGCAAGCACACTTTTATCAAGATTGATAGTTAATCCTAAAAGATCACAAAAAACGGTAAATAATGCATTTTATTGTGGATGTCCTCGTGGATAGCTCTATAGAAGATGAAGGTATCATACCATCATCCGCAATGAGATGGAGTTGTTGAATTGTACTTGTTCCATTCAACCATTTAAGTACCAATGCATAATGCCACACTAATGGTCTCACCAAACCATGTGTTTCCTGGCCCAAAGTTACCTCGTATACACATATTTTGCAGGTTCACGGACCGTATGTTTCCGGCCGAATGAAAAATGTAAAAATAACACAACCAGATGAAATCTATAGCATGTCACAGCTGAATGTGATGCTAATTAAAAATAATGAAAGTAAAATTACAAGGCCACAATAGCAGCAGGGTACAGACACCTTGAGCAATTACATCTGGCTTTGATATCTCAAAATCATCTTTCCACGCCAACCAGGAATCAGAATTCAATCATCTCAGGGCTCCTCCTTTCAAAGCTAAAGAACAGCAGGTCTTAAAAATGTTTTAACTCTTCAAAAGACTACGGAAAAGACTTAACATCATTCAAAGAAAGACCAATGTTCCCTGAATAGTGGAACTTAAAACACAAAAATCAGTAAAGCCCATACTACATAATCTATAATGAAACTATCTAGAAAAAAAAAGGAATGTACAGAAGAAAAAACTAACATGAGTTGCCTGTGCAAAAAAATTGCTTGAGATGCTGTCTGGGGGACAACAAAATCACAAAAAACAGCAGATCTCAGTAGTTCAGAAGAGAGTACTTTACACGTAGCACAATCTTGCTCTTCTCCACCCCAAGCTTAGCTCCTGTAACCAACCAGTGACCAGGAATGTCTTGTGGCCCCTTTGACATCTCCGTCAAATCAACGATCTTTGCCAACTTCCCAAATTGAACTGAATTGTCAGCTTTCTTTTCATCTGAACCTCTATCATTGATTGTGGCTGAAGAAGATGCACCATCAGGCCTCTGTCTCTGTGAAATATTGGATGGACTGTGATCCCACACAGACCTTCTTATTGTACAACCAGGTACCTTGGAAAAAAGAAGTTTGAGGTGTAGGACACTTTTGACACCAAAATCCCAAACACCTAGCTGAGCACCTGTGACAATGTAAACACCAGAAAGATCTCCTATGCAATTTTCAGTGTGTTCTATGGGCGCTGTGCTTACATGCGAGAAATTCTTCCACTTGATTGGCTCAAACCACCGGCTGTCTTGTTCCTCGGGCCCTTGCCACTTTGGTGCTCCTATGGACATGTGCGTGTCCCAGTGGGGTTGAAGAATCTTTGGGAGAGATGATAGGTGCTGTAAATAGATAGCGAGCCGGTTTTGTTTGCTACCATCCAGGGAAAGCCTCAGTCCAGTAACAGGCTTACGACCAACTGTTATCTGCAATTGTCACCGCATGCCTTTAGTGGCTAAACATAGTAAATAAACTATAAACCATGCAGACCTTCATAAGCATGTCTAAGGAATCCCACTTCAACTCTCTCCGAAGGCAAGAATAAAAATTGGCCCCTGAACCTCCACATGGAGATGGGTTAAATTCACTGAGGTCACAATGGCCAAGGAATAAAAATCTGTTTCTGTACCAGCACCAATTATGGTAACAACAGCAAAATGAGTTCATCTCCCCCTATCGTTCTTGAAACCATTATTCCAAGTTTCTTTCCAAAAAAGAAAATTTATTCCAAGTTTTAATTGAACAACAACAACAACTTAGCCTTTTTCCCAACTGAATGGAGTCGGCTATCATTCTTGAAACCATTTTCCCCAAGTTTTGATTGAACATTCATATTTTTACCTGAACAGTCCTCAAAAACTGAGAGCGAGAAGATTACCTGATCTGTGCTAATGTAAAGCTTAGGACCCATCAGGCTGAATTGAAGGGAAGGACACACAGGCTCCTTGCGCTGACCTGGAAAATTACTTTGTTCAGGTGCCCAAATCCGAGCAATTTGAAACTCCAAGAAATACTGTAGCTCCTCAATAGGTGGTTTGTCTGGAAAGAGAATAAAATCTATTTAATGTAACATACCAATATCAGCTGAAACAACAGTACACTGCTGTTCCCAATAGCATCTCAGTGAGCTTGCTCTAGTGTTCTTGAATATTTATGAAAGTAGAGCTTCCCTAAGACAATTAGAAGAAATTGTAAAATACTAACAAGAGAATAGATACGTATGCTACCAGGAAAGGAACTTAAAAAGTATGTAGTATGGATTCATCCAGTGTGCATCATTAAGGTGACAACACCAATTAGATTAGCCCCACCTGTAGGCAGAAAGGAAGCCAGAAACCTAACCATTCCTCTCTACCTCTTCCAAGTATCATGCATTTACCTGTCTCCAGCAAATAATCCTCTTCACAGAGCCTTTTAACTGTCATATAGTAATGTTCAGCAAGCAAATGGAACAGAAACTTTTCTCCGTGAGCTATATTAGTATTCCAATCAAAAGAGTTGGAACTTTGAGGAAATGCATAGAGAGAGGATAAAACACAGCAACTGTTTGTCCGTAAAGTTTGCACTCTTTCTCTGTTAGGAAAGCTAGAGCTTTAGGTACTCAAGGGGGCTTGTCCTCTTGGACAATGGTTTCTGCAAACCTATTGCCAGATGAGCTTGTTAGAGGTGGGAGGTTTGGAGTAGAGAATCTTTGTATTTTGGGCCCGCTGTATTATGTAGTCCTCCTCTGTGGGAGGGCTTTGGCCCTTTGTTGTTATAATTGTTGTACTCTTATCGGTTTGCAATAAGTTTTCTTTGTTATCTATCCTTCCCCTACCACGCCCCCACCCCAAACCCCACAAGAGAAAAATAAAAAATAAAAAATAAAAAACTGGCTTTGACCACCAATGCAATGATGAATAATCAACACATCACATGACGCCAATTCAGCAAGTGGTGGATATGTATAGAGATTCCCTCTCTTTCTTCTCCCGCAGTAGCTTAGAGCTGGTGGGAAGTAAAGGAACTTCTACCAACCCACAGGATCTTGTAAGAGCCCTGGAAATTGAGAAGCCTTCATTAGTTCATGAAGGAGACAAGGTAGAAATAACGAGGCTCCACTGGTTCTCCATAAGCACAGCCTATTAAACATCAATCTTATGTTACAAGGAAGAAGGCAAGAAATCCACTAGCATTGAGCTTTAACATCCGAGTAATTTTACCAGGACAGCCAATGCATTTTTCTTCAATATAATCTGAGAGAAATGAATCTTACCAAGAAAAATCAGAGAGAAATGAATTGAAAAAGAGACTTGACAACATATTTTATTACAAGTCCAACCAAGAGAGCTTAATAACAGATTGATGCTAGTGAACAAGTCCTAGCACACTTGGTAAATTGTGGAGTGTTTAAAGCCCACCCTACCAGAAGGTCTTGGGTTTGAGTCTCCTGGTTCACACCTCCCCCCC